>NC_090729.1:185374557-185409557 GCF_036898095.1 Palaemon carinicauda | reverse complement strand
ATCTAAATAATGTTGAGTCATAATCCTGCCAGTAACTGGGCTTTCATCTTTAATAGACCGTAACGTAAAATTGGTAAATTTTGTTATTCCTCGAATGCTGAATTGCTCTTTGAACTTTGAGAGTAATCAAAAGCACAACCTTATTCCTTTTCACTATTAGGGTGAAATCATTAGGCAAGGGGGACTTACTCTCATTTGAAAATGTCTCCATGAATTTGTTTTTCATGATCTTTAAGTTACAATCTTTTGGGAGATTAGAAATAGTTTTTGTGTGTAAAGAGAATGTCAGAATAGGAAACATGAGAATATTAATTGGTTGATGGAAGAAAAACGCGTTTGTGTGTGTGTGTATATATATATATATATATATATATATATATATATATATATATATATATATATGTATATATATAATTATATATTTATATATATATATATATATATATATATATATATGTATATATATATATATATATACATTCATACATACATACACTTATATACATATATGTATACAATATGTATATATGTATATATATATATATATATATATATATATATATACATATACATAATGTGTTTGTGCTTGTGTATGTATATGTATCCACATATTTCTACATATTGATCAAGAAGTAATTCAAGAGTGTCATAGACTAAAAAATATTCAAAATCTTAACCCCCTCATTTTAAAAAGGAGTCTTTATAGATAGAACGATTTTATTCTAACAATAATTTTTCCCTCGGGAAATATTGAAACTAAAAATGTGATTTTGAATATATCGTGTACACACATACACCTACACTTACACTGATTTTCATAAATTTGTATAGGAAGGCATTAAAATTTTTAGAAACTAAGGAGGTATCATAACTCTTACAAAACTCATAGACCGGGAAAACAAAGAAGCAATTCTCAAGGAAAGTGAAAGACGTCATCAATCAATCTCCTGCCAAATATTGCGTGATGTTCTCTTGCTTGCGTCTTCGATTGCAGTTATTCGATACAAGGATGACAGATTGATTATTAGGAAATTATTTTGTGAGGAGATTTGGGGCCGACTTTATACGCTCAATTTGTAGTATTGTTTCTTTTTATAACTTGAATTATTTATGCGTAGTAATGCGTTTACGGACGACCATAATGTGATCTATTTATGCAGAAACGTTTTAGCTATGGTAAGCAGCTCTTCTAGGAGGACACTCCAAAATCAAACCATTGTTCTCTGATCTTGGGTAGTGCCATAGCTTCTGTACCATGGTCTTCCTGACTTGAATGAGCATAGTGTATCTATTTATACAGAGAGACTTTAGCTATGGTAAACAGCTCTTCTAGGAGGACACTCCAAAATTAAAACATTGTTCTCTGAACTTGGGTAGTGCCATAACTTATATACCATGGTCTTCCTGACTTGAATTTTTTATGTGTAGTAATGCGTTTACGGATAAGCATAGTGCGTTCTATTTTTATACAGAGACTCTAGATATGGTAAGCAGCTCCTCTAGAAGGACACTCCAAAATAAAACCATTGTTCTCTAGTCTAGGGTAGTGTCATAGCCTCTGTACCATGGTCTTCCTGCCTTGAATTATTTATATGCAGTAATGCGTTTACGGATAATCATAGTGTGACCTATTTATACAAAGACTCTTTAGCTATATTTTGGTAAGCATCTCTTCTAGGAGAAGGACACTCCAACGTCAAACCATTGTTCTCTAGTTTTGGGTAGTGCCATAGCTTCTGTGCCATGGTCTTCCACTGTCTTGAGTCTTGAGTTAGAGTTCTCTCGTTTGAAGGCACACTTTTATAGTTTATATATGAAAGATCTAACTTAATGTTGGTACTGCTATTGAATTATTCTATTTTGATTGTTTATTCTTCTCGTAGTTTATTTATTTCCTTGTTTTTTCCTCACTGGGCTATTTTTCCCTGTTGTAGCCTTTGGGCTTATAGCATCTTTCTTTTCCAACTAGTGTTATAGCCTAGCTTGTAATAATAATAAGAGTACAGGGTGTCTACAAGGTCTGGGTACACAGAAGATTAACACACTTTTTAGGCAAATCAATTTTATTTAAAAATAATGTTAATAAATAATATTTTCAATTTAGTTTGTCCAACACACTGCCTGTGTCTAAATTTATTGATAAATTTCCCGACGGCAGTAGGATAAATAGGTTGCCTATGAGGGTGTTGAAGGTTGAATTCTTCTGCAATTTGCGATAAGACCATCCTTTCTTCTTGTCCACTTATGAGTACCAACTCGATTCGTTCTTCTTTAGACAAAGGCTTCATTCGATCTGGAAATAAAAATAACATAAATAAGTAAAATAGAGAAATTTCTTATGTACCCAGACTCTGTGGACACCCTGTAGATTTAGCGCATACGAACTTTCCTCTGTACCCAGACTTTGTGGATACCCTGTAGATTGAGTGTATACTGTACCAACCGTGTTTCACACAATTGTACATAATTCCTTTTGTATATATTATGCTTGTATCTTCGCTCTTCCCTCGCACTAAAACGAACATGAAAATTTATGTCTGGTTTTTCCTCTGTAATTTTGTCTGGCTTGTGAACTTGTTATGTCCTGTTGCCTTGAGGTTTGTATATAGGAGAGTGTTCTACAGTAATATAACTCAGTCATTTCTAACCTGCCTTTGAGTTCACACCCTTACTCGGCGCTGTCACATTGGTGACCCCGGAAGTCGACTCGCTCCCACTGCCTTCCACCCCCACCTCCCTAGCCCTTCCATCATTGGTACTATGACGGAGGCGGACTCTCCTACGGCAGTTGGCACTGCGGCCGCCTCATTGAAACTTTCACCGTTCGCCAGCGGAGAAGCGTTCGCTTGGTTTCAACGCGCTGAAGTCCACTTTCGTATCAGGGGCGTGACTCGCTCAACCACCAAAGCGGATTATGTTCTCGCGGCGATACCCGAGGACACCTTCCCAGAAATATCCGACTGGCTTTGTGAACAAGGAGACACCCCAATAGCGTATGACGCCCTCAAAACATACCTTCTGCAGCAGTACTCGCCGTCATCAGCCGCCCGTATACCAAAGCTTTTTCAGCTCTAGCAACAACCGTTGGGGGACCAAAGGGCTTCGCTTGCTCTCAGGGAAATGACCAGTATCGCTCGCCTTCAACCTGCCGCAGACAGCTCTCCTCGTGAGGTGAACCTACTCCGTGCCCTTTGGATACGCCGTTTACCTGAACCTGTACGCGCTGCCATACCCGATGTCGATAGTTTACCCATAAAGGACTTGATGACCAAAGCCGACGCCCTTATGGACAGCCACTTCAAGACCTCCATCAACGCCTCCACCCCTGACGACGAGGATGCCTATTCAACGTCAACCGAAGCTGACATGAATGCCGTAGGACATACACGCCTACCCCGTGACGTGCCGAAGCGGCGACAAAGCCGCCCACCACCCACCAATCGCTCGCGCCCCAACGAACGACTTCTTCAGCCACTTACTACTTCCCATCCGCCGCAGTTTTGCTACTACCACTTCAGATTCGGGGCAACCGCGAAGAAATGTGCCAAAGATTGTCAGTGGCCAAAAAAATGTGTACGTAGGCCATCACTTGTGGCGGTGGCCTCCCATGTTTCTAATCTTTTCTTTTTACAGGATGCAGGAACGGGCGTGCGATTTTTGGTAGACACGGGTGCTTGTCGTTCTCTTTTGCCAAGGAAACTCTTCAAGGCACAACGTAGTCTGTCTACATCTGCCGATGTCCGCTTGGTAGCTGCCAACGGATCTGCGATACCCACCTACGGTTACGAGAACCTCACATTATCGTTCGGAAACGGTAAATTCAATTGGAAGTTTCTCGTTGCTGACGTCACAATGCCAATCCTCGGTGCGGATTTCCTTTCTCATTTCCACCTTCTGGTCGATGTCGCCCACCGACGATTGGTCAACGCAGACTCGTACTTGTCGACACCTCTTCAACCCGCCCCCTCTAACCTCGCTCTCCACATCAGCGCACCCACGGATGCCTACGCCCACCTCCTCACGTCGTATCCGGAAGTTTTCCGTCCAGAACTTCGCCAAACGCCCACGGTTCCTGCCAAGCACGGTATTTATCACCATATCAAGACGACGGGACCCCCAGTCTTCGCAAAATTCAGACGTCTGGCACCGGAACGATTGGCAGCCGCCAAACAGACGTTTGCCGAAATGGAGAAAATGGGCCTTTGCCAAAAGGCCTCCAGCCCATGGTCGTCACCCTTACACATCGTTCTGTAGAAAGACGGCTCCCTCCGTCCGTGCGGGGATTACAGGCGCCTGAACATGCAAACAGAACCGGATCACTACCCCCTCCCAAACATCGCCGATGTAACCTCCTACCTGCACAAAGCGAAGGTTTTCTCTACGCTCGACCTCCTGAAGGGGTATTATCAGGTGCCTATGAACCTAGAAGACATCCCCAAGACCGCTATCACCACTCCGTTTGTCACATACACCTTCAATTACTCCTGTTTTGGCCTTCGTAATGCTGGGGCAACGTTTCAACGTCTCATGGATGGCATCTTAGGGGACCTCCCTTTCTTTGTATGTTATGTGGACGACATACTTGTGTTCTCCTCCTCAAAAGAGGAACACCTCCGTCACCTGCGCAGCGTGCTCGACCGCCTGCAACAAAACGGCCTTGTATTCCGGCACGACAAGTGTACCTTTGGCGCCAACGAAGTGTCGTTCTTAGGGCACCGTATCACTCCTGAAGGAGTCCATCCCCTCCCTGAGAAGGTAGCAGCCGTTCAGAATTTCCCCGCGCCCTCGACCGTCAAAGCTCTGCAGGAATTCTTGGGCATGATCAACTATTATCACCGTTTTCTGCCAGCCATTGCCGCCACTCTTGCTCCCCTCTACGCCTCCCTCAAGGGCAAGCCAAAGGACCTGAAGTGGGGTCCCCTTCAAGAAGCAGCCTTCTGCAATGCAAAGAAGTCCCTATCAACTGCTGCGGCTCTCACTTTTCCTATCCCACACGCCCCTCTCCTTCTCTCCACCGATGCCAGCGACGTCGCTATTGGTGCAGTACTCGAGCAGGTGGTCAAAGGCTCGCCCCGCCCATTGGCCTTCTTCAGCAGAAAACTGTCCAAGGCAGAATCG
Organism: Palaemon carinicauda; assembly: GCF_036898095.1. Taxonomy (NCBI): domain Eukaryota; kingdom Metazoa; phylum Arthropoda; class Malacostraca; order Decapoda; family Palaemonidae; genus Palaemon; species Palaemon carinicauda. The sequence continues at coordinate 185,404,439 of NC_090729.1, read as the reverse complement.
GGTTATTCTACCTTCGATCGAGAATTGCTGGCGGTGCACTTGGCTGTCCGTCACTTTCGCCATTTCTTAGAAGGTACGCCCTTCGTCATTTGCACAGACCACATGCCTCTGGTGCACGCCTTCACTCGACAGTCTGACGCCTGGTCCGCCCGTCAACGCCGACATCTCTCCGCCGTGGCTGAATACAATTGCACCCTCCAATACGTCCCTGGGAAAATGAATCCCGTTGCCGATGCCCTGTCAAGAAACACGTTGGCTGCCATTCAACTGGGATTGGATTACAACGCCCTGGCTGAAGCCCAACGACAGGATCCAGAGTATCAAGCTTGTAGGACATCCTGCACGTCCCTCCGTTGGGAAGATTTTCCCCTCGAAGACTCCATCACCACCCTCCTCTGTGACGTCAGTACTGGTAGACCGCGACCTTGGATTCCTGCTCCCATGCGCCGACAGGTGTTTGATTTCATCCACGGCCTTTCACATCCCTCGTGCCGTTCTACTGCACAGCTGCTGAAGGCAAAGTTCATTTGGCACGGCATTTCTAAGGATGCTAAGGATTGGGTCCGCGCCTGTACTTCTTGCCAAACTTCCAAAGTACATCGACACACGGATTCAGGAGTGGGCACCTTTCCTCAACCTCAGCGTCGTTTCGCACACATTCACGTCGACGTTGTAGGCCCCCTACCCACATCACAAGGACATCGTTACCTGTTTACCGTCATCGACCGCTCCACTCGTTGGCCTGAAGCCATTCCCATGGAAACTGCAACGTCCGCCTCATGTACATCTGCCTTACTCTCTGGATGGATTTCAAGATTCGGTATCCCTGAGCATATTACTTCTGACAGGGGAACCACTTTCACCTCTCAATTGTGGACGTCATTAGCGAATCTCCTGGGCATTACCCTACATCAGACAACAGCCTGCAACCCCGCTGCCAATGGAATGGTTGAACGTTTTCATCGCACCCTCAAAGCAGCTTTGATGTCCCGCTGCAAGGATTGCAACTGGTTTACTCAGCTTCCCTGGGTCCTCCTTGGACTAAGGACCACTCCTAAAGACGCCCTCGACGTCTCGGCAGCCGAAATGGTGTATGGCGACCCGTTGGTCGTCCCTGCCGAATTTTTTCCTTCTACAACCTCCTCTGACGATCTCCAGCGCATACGTCACGTCGTGAGAAAATTTACTCCGTGCTGCCAGACTTACAAGCCCCCAGCGAAGCATCACATACCAAAGGACTTGCACTCTGCAACGCACGTCTTCCTGCGCAACGACACCAGCAAGCCACCACTAACGCCCCCTTACACGGGCCCTTTCCTTGTGATCCGACGCAGTCCGAAAGCATTCGTCCTAAACATTCTTGGCAAAGAAGACTGGGTCTCCATTGATCGTCTAAAACCTGCTTATCTTCTGCCAGATGACCCGCCTACAGTTCGCCTCTCTAGATCAGGGCGCCCTATTTAACATGTACAGTATGTCATTTTTAGGGGGGAGCCATGTACCAACCATGTTTCACACAATTGTACATAATTCCTTTTGTATATATTATGCTTGTATCTTCGCTCTTCCCTCGCACTAAAACGAACATGAAAATTCATGTCTGGTTTTTCCTCTGTAATATTGTCTGGCTTGTGAACTTGTTATGTCCTGTTGCCTTGAGGTTTTGTATATAGGAGAGTGTTCCACAATAATATAACTCAGTCATTTCTAACCTGCCTTTGAGTTCACACCCTTACTCGGCACTGTCACAATACGTACTCAATTGCAGTTCGCTCGGCTAATGGGTTATGGCCACTATAGGGTTTTTAAAGGTATAATGGCTGTTCATGAATAGCAGGGGTAAGGGACAGTAATAATCCCCTGGCTAGCAGGACAATGCCCCAAAGACTGACCATACATACATATAACTCAGTAGGTAGATCTATAGTCTATAGTCTCCCCTAAACCCCACATCCTTTGCTCACAAGGATGATGAGGTTGTAGACACTACAAGAAACTAACGAATTTGAGAGGGACTCGAACCCCTGCCCGATAGACCACCAGGCAAGGACGTTTCCAATAGGCCATAGACTTTCAAAACATATGGATGTACTGTAAGTGCATATGTATGTATGCGCACTTGTATACCTGTATGTTTGTTTATATCTGTATGTCTTCTGCATAGATGGTTGATCCAAAATACAACAGCTAAAGTATTCAAGTGTCAGTGACTGGTGTGTTTTTATGTCTGGGTATTTAAGAAATGAATTAATGATTACAACCAAACACAAACACACTTGTATAGACAAAACACTGTTTTTATTTTGACCAGGCTGACATGAGTCTTTTTATAGTTTATATATGACATATCTGTTTTGACGTTGTTAATAGTTTATACATGATATATCTGTTTTGACGTTGTTACTGTTTTTAGAATGATTTATTGTTAATTTGTTCTCATCATTTATTTATTTCCTTATTTCCTCTCCTCACTGGGCTATTTTTCCCTATTGGAGCCCTTGGGCTTATAGCATCTTGCTTTTCCAACTAGGGTTGTAGCTTGGCTAATAATAATAATAATAATAATAATAATAATAATAATGATAATAATAATGATATTATTATTATTATTATTATTATTATTATTATTATTATTATTATTATTATTACTTGCTAAGCTACAACCCTAGTTGGAAGAGCACGATGCTATAACTAGGGGCCTCCAACAGGGAAAATAGCCCAGTGAGGAAAGGAAAAAAAAAGAAAAAATATTTTAAGAGGAGTAACAACGTTGAAATAAATATCTCCTATATAAACTATAAAAACTTTAACTAAACAAGAGGAAGAGAAATAAGATAAAAGAGTGTGCTCGAGTGTACCCTCAAGTAAGAGAACTCTAATCCAAGACAATGGAAGACCATGGTACAGAGGTTATGGCACTACCCAAGAGTAGGCTACCAAGCACACAAGAAATATCAAAAGCAGTTTAGAAATATGAAATATCTGAGGGCGACTTACTGAGGGCGTCAAATAAGTCTTACGTGGGATAACGGCCCTGAAGAGCTGACGTTAATCCTGTTGCAAGAATCGAACATTAATGACTTTGTGAGACCGGCCTTAGGGAAAATCGTTTTTAATTATTTCAAAATAATTCTTGACTTTTTCAATCTCAAAGAATCTTAAAGTTTTGTATTACGAATGCTTGTTGATTAATTTTGGAACTTTCACACACATGCCTATACATATATACTGTATATATATATATATATATATATATATATATATATATATATATATATATATATATATATATATATATATATATATATATATATGGGAGTTTAAAAATCAATTAAGTATTGATGAATAAAACTATATATATGCATATATATATATATATATATATATATATATATATACATATATATATATATATATATATATATATATATATATATATATATGTGTGTGTGTGTGTGTGTGTTTGTGTTTGTGAAATAAAAAACATACCCTCTAAATCCCTTATATCGTCTTCTACTATTTAAACATTTTCTTACATAAACTACCTGGCAGTCACTCGAGTATAATAATCCGAGCCTATGTAAACGAGAAAGCACAACTAACAAACATGAAAAAATACTTTGTAAGAAACCTTAAATGTTATTTTCACTGGAAAATAGAAACCCAGAGAATAAAAGACCAACCCAGACTGCATAAAATACAGAAATCGGCGAAAATAGGGAAATAATTGAAAGAAAAACAGAAAAATATCTCGAGAAGAAGCTAGATGAAGATGAACTCTGTACAAGAGGATCGGGATAGCGAGTAATGTTTCTCTTGTGGCAGTCTTAACAAAAACGAAGAGGTCTTTTGTCACGAGGTTAATGGAAATTTAATACGGACAGGGATCAGTCCTTTTCCAGGGGACTGATGTCTCTTGAAAAGACAAAGTGTGAGAGAGAGAGAGAGAGAGAGAGAGAGAGAGAGAGAGAGAGAGAGAGAGAGAGAGAGAGAGAGAGAGAGAGAGAGAGAGGATTTTGAAAGGTAAAGTTATTCAGTATTGTAAAAGAATACATAATTTCAAAAGTAACTCTTCGGTATTATTATTATTATTATTATTATTATTATTATTATTATTATTATTAATAGTAGTAGTAGTAGTAGTAGTAGTAGCTAAGCTACAACCGGAGTTGGAAAAGAAGGATGATATGAGCCCATGGGCTCCAACAGGGAAAAATAGCCCAGTGAGGAAATAGAATAGGGATATAAATAAACTTCAAGAGAAGTAACGAACAATCAAAGCAAAACGCTCTAAGAACAGCAATAACATTAAAATAGATCTGTTATATATAAACTAAGATTACTTATGTCAGCATATTCTGCATAAAAACATTCGCTGCGAGTTTGAACTTTTGAAGTTTGACGAGTTGTGATAGGTGTTTCATAAAGAGGAAAAGAGGAAACTAGAGGGCCACTCAGTAGAGCGCAGACCTTCGCTGCGTCAGCTTATTTCTCGACCTTTTGCTCGAACTTGACTTTGACCTTAACATGTATTAATTGGCGTAGATTTTCATACACTCAAATATGAACCAAGTTTGAAGTTTATTTGAACCAAGTTTAAAGTCTCTGTGACAACGGAGTTCAAACTTATGGCTAATTACGTAAATTGGACATTTAATTTGACCTTGACCTTTGACCTTGACCTTCCAAAATTTAATAATTCCCAGCGTTTTACAGAAAAGTTAATCCCTGCAAGTTTCATAATTCTACGATTGAAATTGTGGCCAGGAAGCTGTTCACAAACCAAACAAACAAAGACACGCACACATACACACAAACAGGGGGTAAAACATAACCTCCTCCTAATTTCGTTTGCGGAGGTAATTAGCCAAACGAGATTTTGAAAAGATTAAAAGGCAGGGAAATAAAGCTACTTTTTATAATTGCAAACACGGCAGTAAAGACGACCCAGCGTGCCTAAATTAGTCTGGTAATGGAATAAGGCGTAGGAAATTACTATCCTCACACATAAGAGGGAGGAAGAAAAATAATTTGAAACACTTTCAAAGATGATGAGAATTCTTGAAAAATCATCTTCTATTCCCAGAGACCTTTAAAAGTGTCTAGTGATAAGATCATGTTCGTGAAATTGCAATGGTCCGACTATTGACTGATGGTGTAAGAAGATACTTCGCCTCTAAGTTTTATAGGTGTCTAGATAGATAGATTGCTATCTATCGGGGTAACTATCCATGTATGTATACGTATATATATATATATGGGTGTGTGTATTTAAAAATAGGTATATATAGTTTGTTTCTAGTCCACTGCAGGACGTCTTTTTTTCGTGTCTGTGATTTGGCCCGTTTTCATCACCATGCTGGCCATTGTAGATTGGTGAAGGTGGGAGATTTTCGTCTAATCGCTCACAGCAACCAATTTAGTATGGGTGACACTGATTAGTTCAACTTTACTGTTCTTGGCGATACACAAACCCTATCTATCTATCTATCTATCTATATATATATATATTTTTGGGCTCAAGCCATGTCGTCCTGATGGAAGTTCCTATAGGGTAGCTTCCTAGGGTATATTACAACTACGGCGATATTTCCAGAGAATTTACCTTAAGGTACCAGAATTCTAACTCCTGGAGCGAGTATCCCTCGTGAAAGGGATATCACGACATATCAGAGGACGTATTCTAGACACGTCACATGGCAATCTACATCCTGGACAGAGATTTCGTCTCGTAGGAGGTGATTGGCGAGATACGAATTCGGGAAAGAAAAAGGGGAGCTGCTCCCAAGGCTTCCCTATCCCCCGATTCGTATGCGTGCCTGGCGCCAATCCTGGCGCCATCTGTATTCCTTTTTGCGTAGCTTAACAACTCGGTGTTTTTTTCCTGTTTTTCTCGCAAATCTTGGATTTATTCGACTTTTCATGGCTTCTCCGTCTTCGTCGGCCTCTGATAAGTTGAGTATAGTGTCTTTTATGTATAAATGTAGGCTCTTGGTAAAATTTTGAGTGATTAATAGGATTAATCTTTGATACAAGAGCCGTAGCCTACCAGAGGCGTCTTGGACGCTGTCGCTCGCTAGGTATAAATTAGTTAGTCAGAGCGACATTCCTGGTTGTTTTGCTTTAATAAATTTTAGCTATTTAGCTTTACATAGGATTTCCTTTCGTGCTTAGTATTATTTGGCGAAGTATTCGCCATTCTGGCCTATGCTAGGCCATGTAGCCTAGTCGTTTGGTCCTAGTACTTCATGCATGATTATGGTTTTTCCGAGTGTAATTAAAATTTTATTGAAGCTTTAGGCTATATTTTATACATTTTAGACTGTGTGGAATATTTCCAAGATAGTATACGAGTGAGTTTCGGTGAATTAGGTAATCGATTCTCTTGGTGCCTAGGCTAGTTGCTTATGGAGCCTTAGTATACTTTATCATACTCCCCGGTTGCTTTCTTTTCTTCGGAGAAGGTATGCAATCCCTTTCCCTCTGTTTAAGCCTTGGGCTTATCCCTAAGTGGTTTTTTCCGAATTTATTTTCGATAAAACTATACTAGGGTGTTACTGTACCTTCCTGTTCCTGCTGAGTCTGGTTCAAAGAGGGACAGAACAACAGAGTTTTTAGTCTGAGTCTGTGTTGTCTGGCTTGGGGCTGAGTCCCCCTCGCTGACCTAACACATACAAAGGGAGCTTAGCTCCCTTAGGTCACTACCGAAGGTTTCTGTGGATATGATTCCTTCTTTTGTGATCTACCAGACTAGTCCTTGTTGCTGTTCTCGGGGGAGGATAAGTTCTTCCCTTGGGAGTAGCAACGCCTTCCTTGCTTTGGTGCTCTGGAAGCTGGCAAGTATTGCTGGCCTTTCCCCTTAGATCTCCCTTAGGCTAAGATAAGTTTCTTGGCTGCGGGTGATCTGTCACTAAAGCAAGGTTGGCAGGACCCTCTTGTCCCTTCCCCCTCTTTCTTCGTAATGGCCGAGCCATTACTGTACTGTACGTCGTTCCACATCTGAACCTAGTATAGGTTAGGATGTGGAATTGACTCAGCCCCTTGCCGGCCGGCAGAGCTGGCCGGCAGGGGTCTTACTGTACTGTACGTCGTTCCACTTCTGGACCTAGTATAGGTTAGGATGTGGAATTGACTCAGCCCCTTGCCGGCCGGCAGAGCTGCTGGCCGGCAAGGGTCTTATGTTTTCGAGTGCTGCCCGGACCTCTCTTGGTCCCTCATCCATGCCTGCCGGCAGAGCCGGACGGCATTGGTCAAGGAAGCCTGAATTAGTTTCTCCCCTTCCTTATATGCACTCTTTCGGTTGCCGGGCTTGGAGGTTGTGTACACTCTTATCCTGGCATCCATTCTATTTTTCTTCTAGTGCTGTACCTGTCCCGGCTGCCGGCCTATGAGGCCGGCAGCCGGGCAGGTGTAGTCCTCTGGTTCTTTTGCTGCCAGCTGGCATCGGTCTTGTACCTTTGCCGGCCGGCTTATGTCAGCCCTTGTCTGCCGGTCACCAAGAGTGTGGCCGGCAGCTGGGTACTACCTTGTGTAGTTGCTGGCCGGCAGCCATTGCCGGCCAACACTGGCTGTTACCGGCCGGCAGTTGCTGCCGACCGGCACAGGCATTTGAACCAGAGTGCTGCCGCCCTATAGCTGTTAAGTAGTATACTTTAAAGCTAGTTGTGGTGTGTGCCGGCCGGCAAAGGCAGGCCGGCACACATCCCCCTATACTGTACTAGTATTCTTCAGTATAACATATACAGTAAGAAGAAAACTATGGTAAGGGTTTTGGTACAGCACTGTGTCTTCTAACACTATTGTTTTTTCTTGCACATCCCTTTGCTGTTGCCCTACAGATAGGAAGCTGAGTTCTTCCCTGTCTATTATCCAGGATTTTAAAATCATTGCTTAGGTGTGAGCTCCACCTGTTTCCTCTGGAAACCTTGCATTGGTTACTCTAGAAGAGATAAACCATTTTGATTTTATTATCTGGAAGGCTGCAACAATGGGTTGTGAGGGAAACACAAGTGTGTGTCTTTCCTTTCTGAATTGTTATGCTATACTATGCATATCCAGTGATACATAGTTCACTTGATACTCATGGAAATTTCTTCTCTTTACAGAAGGACACTCCGAAGTGGGGAAGTGCTTTCTGCAATGTCAGCAGCAAGAACCTCTGCGGACATGAGTTTTGTAGGAGACACGCAGCATACGCTGTCTCCAAGGATGATCTCCGGTATTGGGACCCTCAGGTATGTACTGTGTGCACTAACCTGATTACTGAGACATTTAAATAGCTAGGAAGAAGCTTCGTACCTGGGTAAGGGGCTTCCAAAAGAACACTTCTGGCCCTTATCTTCCAAGTGAGAAGATGAGGGCGTATCCTTTCCCTAAGGCATCAGCTGATGCAGTGATTCCCCAGCCTCAAGAGGAGATCCCCTAAGTTCAGATCCAGGTGGATGCTGAAGTCGCGGTCGCGATGCAAGACATCCAGCTAGATGACAGGATGTCTGATGTGGACAGGTGTCAGGAGGAAGACCTCCTGGCAGAAGCCCAGGATGAAGTTCAAGCCCCTCTACATAGGCCGGTCTCCCAGTAGAGCTGGGACAGGCCCTCTCTTCTATTGTTGGAATGATCCAACAAATGCAGAAGGAGAATCAGGAGAAGGCGGCTGCAATGGAACTGCGAATGCAGTGCCTTGCAGAATCACATGGGCCCCAGAAAAAGCTCAATGTGAAAGACCTTCCCTTGTGCTCAGATGCTAACCCATGGAGGTATGCTGAGCACATGCCGATGACGACTGGAAAGATCGTCATCTCGGATAAGCTGGGCTCAGTTCCCCTGGAGGGTGGAATTCTGGCCCAGCAAGGCATCATATCCGGACTGTTATGTCCGGCTGAGGAAGGAACCAGCTTCAAAGGAGGAGACAGAGCCGAAGGAGGTCATAGTGATGGACCATGCTAAGGCTCAAGCTCTACTTTCATCCTCCATGAAAGAGAGGGGCTTCTCTAACTCAAAGGTAGCCGCATTGAATAGGAAGCTCCCTTCCTTTGTGTCCTCGCCTACTAGAGCCTTTCCCTTTTTTACAGAAAGGGTTTCTGGCTGTACTAAAAGCAATCGAGGCCGGCAAGTCTTGCCCCTCCCTAGAGGAGTGTAAACCCTTGTCGCTGGCCCTGCCTATGGACCACAAAGACTGGAAGGACGTCCATCTTACGTTCTCAGTGGGAAAGTTGGAGGCTGATATTGCCGGACGTCAGTTCGGCAAGGACCTCCCTAAGCTGTCTGACTTTCTTTTGCGAAGTGAGTTCGATACAAAAGAAAGACTGACTGCCTCAATGTCTCTTCAGACTACTCTCGAGACGATGGCAAGTGACCCCAAGGTCCATGAAATGTTCATGGTAGTGGCCAAGCCTCATCTGGCCACAGTGACGAAGGACCTTTATGGCTTCGTCAAGGCAAGGAGAGCTTGTAGGGAGTTCGTGTTTACCTCGGCTACGGTGAGGCACGAGCCAAAGAAACTAATCTCCTCCAACATTTGGGGAAAAGACCTTTTCCCTACCGACTTGGTCAAAGAAGTTGTTGATAAGGCCGCCTTGGAGAATAGAAACCTTCTCCAGAAGTGGGGCCTGGCTATCAAAAGAAAGTCTTCCCCGGATGAGGGTCCTCAACCAAAGAGGAAGACTATGAGGACTAGGCTACCGTCTCGGCCAGCCAAGCCTCTTAGACAGCAACAGCAACTGCAATTGCCATTGCCCCTAGTGCCCCAGATCGTGGCACAAACCCCGACCACCTTTCAGTGGGTACCCCAGGCCGTGTCGACACAGTCCACGGCATTCACCCCAGCGTTCGAAGGGCAGTCTACTTCCTTTCGAGCAAAGCCTAGAGGAGCAGCCAGAGGCTCGTCTAGACGCCCCTCAAGGGGAAGGGGATTCAGGGGTGGTCGTGGTCAGGAAGGCAAGACCTCAGGACGGCAGTCCAAGTGAGGTGATACCGGTAGGAGGGAGACTTCTGAAATTTCGGGATCGGTGGACCTTCGATCCCTGGGCCCACAGCCTACTCAAGAATGGACTGGGCGGGAGCTGGTACTGCACTCCACCCCAGTGCCTTCGGTTTTTCCAACACTCCACCCCCGTTATGGAGGAGTACGTTCAAGAACTGTTGGAGAAAAAAGGTGATCCGAAGGGTGAAGCCCATCAATTTCTAAGGGAGGCTGTTTTGTGTTCCCAAGAAAGACTCGGAAAAGCTCAGAGTCATTCTGGACTTGTCGCCACTCAACAAGTTCATAGTGAATTGCAAATTCAAAATGCTAACACTGCAACACATAAGGACCTTACTGCCCAAGAGGGCATATTCCGTCTCTATAGACTTGTCAGACGCCTATTGGCACATTCCAATTAGCCATCGACTCTCCCCCTACCTAGGGTTCAGGTTACAACGAAGACTATACGCCTTCGGAGCCATGCCATTCGGGCTAAACATAGCCCCAAGGATTTTTACGAAGCTTGCGAGCGTAGCTCTCAAACAATTACGCCTAAAGGGAATTCAGGTAGTAGCCTACCTGGACGACTGGTTGGTGTGGGCAGCATCCGAGACAGAATGCTTGCAAGCTTCCAGTCAAGTGATCCAGTTCCTAGAGTACCTAGGCTTCAAGATCAACAGAAAAAGTCTCGACTTTCTCCATCTCAAAAGTTCCAGTGGCTGGGAATCCACTGGGACCTTTTGTCACACCGTTTCTCCACCCCGGCGAAGAAAAGGAAGGAGATAGCGGGTTCTGTCAAGAGACTTCAAGATTCCGAAAGGATATCAAGACACGAGCAGGAGAGAGTACTGCGCTCTCTCCAGTTTGCTTCGGTGACAGACCCAGTGCTAAGAGCACAGCTAAAGGATGCAATCGGAGTTTGGAGAAGTTATGCATCAAACGCGTGAAGAGATCTGAGAAGACCAGCCGCTTCGGCTAAGTACTCTTCTCAGGCCTTGGTCCCAAGCCAGACATCTAAAGAAGTCGGTTCTTCTTCAGCCACCTCCCCCGTCGGTGACGATTCACTCAGACGCCTCGAAGGAGGGATGGGGAGGTCACTCTCATCGGAAAAAAGTCCAGGGGACTTGGTCCAGGCTATTCAAGACCTTTCACATAAAACTTTCTAGAAGCTAGGGCAGTGCTCCTTACCTTAAAGAAAGTCTCCCCGCGTCACTCGATCCACATAAGATTGGTGACAGACAGCGAGGTGGTTGTGAGATGCTTGAATCGACAAGGGTCGAGGTCACCACCTCTCAACCAAGTGATGTTAGCCATTTTCCGATTGGCGGAAAAGAAGAAGTGGTACCTGTCGGCAGTTCACCTTCAAGGAGTCCGCAATGTGACAGCGGACGCTCTATCCAGGTTCACACCGATAGAGTCGGAATGGTCCTTAGACGCAGGATCATTCTCCTTCATTCTGAATCAGTCCCAGAACTGCAGATAGACCTCTTTGCGACGAAAGACAACAAGAAGTTGCCCCTGTACGTGCCCCGTACGAGGACCCCTTAGCGGAAGCAGTGGACGCGATGTCCCTCGACTGGAACAGATGGTCCAAGATTTATCTGTTCCCTCCTCACAACCTTCTGTTGAGGGTCCTCAACAAATTGAGATCCTTCAAAGGGTAGCGGCAATAGTGGTCCACAAGTGGCCGAACAGCGTGTGGTTCCTCCTGGCATTGGAACTGTAGCTGAAGTTTGTACCACTACCAGATCCAGTTCTGACCCAGCGAGTCCAGAAGTCAACTGTCTGCGCTTCATTACAGAAAACCCGGACCCTGCAGCTCATGATTTTCTCTCCCTAGCGGTGAGAAAGCGTTTCGGGATTTCGAAAGCCAGTATAGACTTCCTTGAGGAATATAAGTGCAAATCTACTAGAAGGCAATATGAGTCATCTTGGAGAAAATGGGTGGCCTTTTGTCAAGGCGAAGATTCCGCAGGAGATCTTGACAGACTTCTGCTTATCTTTCTTCTCCACCTCCATGGTCAAGGGTTGGCAGCGAACACGATTTCAGCGTGTAAGTCTGCTTTGACAAGACCCATTCTATATGCCTTCCAGGTCGACCTAGGTAACGAGATCTTTAATAAAGTCCCGAAAGCCTGTGCTAGGCTCAGACCTTCAGCACCTCCAAAGCCCATTTCATGGTCTTTAGACAAGTTCTTCATTTCGCTTCTCTGTTGAGCAATGAAGAGTGTGCGTTAAAGGATTTGACACAAAAAGTTATTTTCCTATTTTGCACTCGCGTCCGGGGCCAGGGTTAGTGAGATTGTAGCCTCTCGAGAGAGGCAGGTCGTGTTCAGTTCCTGGATGGGGGAGAACTGAACCTGTTTCCGGATCCTACGTTTCTCGCCAAGAATGAGTTACCCACCAACAGGTGGGGTCCCTGGAGAATCTGCCCTCTGAAAGAAGATGCATCTCTATGTCCAGTAGAATGCCTAAAGGTCTATCTTCATAGAACTTCAGACTTCAAGGGTGGTCAACTATTCAGGGGAGAAACATCAGGCTCAAATTTATCTCTGAATCAACTCAGAGCGAAAATCACATATTTTATTCGCAGAGCGGATCCTGACAATACACCCGCAGGTCACGATCCGAGGAAAGTTGCCTCATTCTTAAATTTCTTTAATTGTATGGATTTTGAACATCTCCGTTCATACACTGGCTGGAAGTCTTCCAGAGTGTTCTTTCGCCACTATGCGAAGCAAGTAGAGGAACTAAAAGAGATCTGTGGTAGCAGTGGGTCGCGGTGTTAACCCTACTGTTTAACTCTGCGAGGAACAGTGGTCTTAATTGGGACGATTAATTCCAGGGTGAGTGTGTAGTTACATACTGTACTACAAACTAAGTGAGGGCACTGTGTTGCCCATCCAGACTGTTCCATTTCCGAAGGTGAACCTAGCATAAGTGCAGACATGTGTGCCGAGCGTTTCTAACGCTAATGTCATTGATTTGTAATACAGGCTTTTATGACTTTGATACCTCGGTATCTTAAAAGTGGCATCTAATGTTTTTTCTTTCAGACAAACAAGCTCTGTTTACTATCATACTTATGCTTAAAGTTTTGGGTTATCCTCTTCTTATGTATATATATATATATAATTGTGGTTAACCTGTCTATTTATTGCCTGTCAATAATCTGGTTCTTGAGAACCTTGCGTCTCCTTCACCTGTGTCAATTTATTGGTATAATTGAGCATTCATTCTATGTACCTTATCTGGGATAATTCTAATAGAATTGTTCCTTTATGCAAGCTATGTTGCATTGGTTTTTCTCCTATGCGGATATAAAACCTTTGTCCAATACAAGTATTGTGCGGAGAACTGGTCGATATTTCATATTGACGCAGTGGTTCTTTACAAACTATGCTTTACTTAATATAGGGCGAGACCACTATATTAGCTTGCCTGGTATTCATACATAGATATATGTACTCTTCGAGACTTTTCCAGAGTCTAGTAGGACTCTTCCCTGTAGGGGGCAGGAAGCTCTAACATAGTTTATAGTTAGTTGAAAAGATGTATAACGGTAACATCTTAGGTCTCTAGGTCTAGTCGACCGGAAAAAAAATTACCTCCGGGGAGTACGGCACGTTCTGAGAATCCACAGATACAGTAATGCTCTGGTACACTTCCATCAGGACGACATGGCTTGAGCCCAAAAAACGGATTTTGAGCGAAGCGAAAAATCTATTTTTGGGTGAGATGGCCATGTCGTCCTGATGGACCCGCCCTTGCCTTTCTAAGAAAGGGCTGTAGGACCCCTCCCTACATACAGTATCTGTAGCACCTCGTGTACGCTACAAGGAATACAGATGGCACCAGGATTGGCGCCAGGCACGCATACGAATCGGGGGATAGGGAAGCCTTGGGACCGGCTCCCCTTTTTCTTTCCCGAATTCGTATCTCGCCAATCACCTCCTACGAGACGAAATCTCTGTCCAGGATGTAGATTGCCATGTGACGTGTCTAGAATACGTCCTCTGATATGTCGCGATATCCCTTTCACGAGGGATACTCGCTCCAGGAGTTAGAATTCTGGTACCTTAAGGTAAATTCTCTGGGAATATCGCCGTAGTTGTAATATACCCTAGGAAGCTACCCTATAGGAACTTCCATCAGGACGACATGGCCATCTCACCCAAAAATAGATTTTTCGCTTCGCTCAAAATCCGTTATATATATATATATATATATATATATATATATATATATATATATATATATATACATATATATATATATATATATATATATATATATATATGTGTGTGTGTGTATATATATTTAGTAGAATGAGAGACAGTTGAGAATATTTAAACAAATTCCAAGTGATTTTTGCTTTTCGCTTTTTTTTTTTTTATTAGGGTAATTCGGTCACTGCGGTGTTTTAGTTTTCCCTTCCTTTCATCTTGGATAAAACGGGCAAAACCCCTAATCCTTGCGCGAACATCTCTTGATCCCTTAATGACGGGTCTGCGAACCTTATTATCAACCAAGATCAACATAATTACCATCATCGCAAAGGAAAATACTTCGCTTGGAAAGTTTATATTTTTTTTCCCTTTGTAGCCATATAATTCCCTCACTTCACCGTGGCTGACAAGGTCAGTCGTATTTAGAATTAAGGTTGCTTTTGACTTTTGGCCATATTCACCCTCGGGTTTTTTTTTTTTTTTTTTTTTTTTTTTGGATGGCTGCATGCAACCTCTCTTGAACGACCTGTCACGTCAGATCAGAGACTTTATTGCTGTGAGTTAAGCGCCGCTCATGAGAAACTTCATTGTCTTAGAAGGTTTTTTTTTTTTTATCCAGTGCTGAACATATATTCGACGTTATACAATACATGGTAAAAAAATGCAAATTTACTGATGCATTCTCACAAGAGCATACATACGTATTTAAGCATGCATGTCATAATGATATGAGGGTTATAGTATGCTTATTATAAAGAAACTGGAGAGAAAGATTGGTGAAAAGCTGAGAGATGAAAAAGCAAGATTTAGAAAAGGTAGAAGTTGCACTGACCAAATTTTCATTTTGATATGAGGGTATATATAGTATGCTTATTCTAAAGAAATTGGTGAGAAAGATTGATGAAAAGCTGAGAGATGAACAAGCAGGATTTAGAAAAGGTAGAAGTTGCACTGACCAAATTTTCATTTTGAGACATGTTGTACAGCAATGCGTAGAATATAGAAATCCCCTCTTGATGGCATTTGTGGACTATGAAAAAGCTTTTGATAGTGTGCACCGGCCAATTTTATGGAGAGTCCTGCGTTATTATGGAATTCCTCTTAAATATGTAAATTTGATTAAGTCTGTTCATGAGCATAGCAAGTGCAAAGTTAATGTGAATGTAGTCTTACCAAATGAATTTCCAGTGGACAGCGGAGTACTCCAAGGGAATGTGCTGTCACTTATGTTGTTTATCCTCCTCATGGATTTTGTAATGCGTAGAACAGTCAGAGATGGTGGAGAAGGATTAGACTGGATTGATGATAGGGTGGAGAAGGATTGGACTGGATTGATGATAGGAATTTAGCAGACTTAGAGTATGCTGATGATGCTGTCCTTGCTAGCAGAACACCACAGGATTTGCAATGCTCGCTTACCAGAATGCAGGAAATATCACACGAGGTTGCGCTGAAGATAAATAGTAGAAAGAAAAAGATGATGAGAACGGATAATGTAATGGAAGATGAAATATCATTGGAATGAGAAAGGATTAATGAGGTAGAATCATTTAAGATTTAGGAACTCTGATCCCCATTACAGGGTCTTTAAAATTAGAATTTAGTGAAAGATTGAAAAAAGCAAATCACACAATGGTCAGGTTAAGTAAAATTTGGAAATCAAATCGCCTGCAGCTACATATAAAAATCAGACTATATATCAGTTTAGTGAGATCGGTGTTACTCTATGGACATTAGACATGGTATGACAGTGAAACAATCTCCAATAGATTTAGTACATTTGAGAACAAAGCCTTCATAAGGATATTGAGAGTTAAATGGCAGGACATGATTAGAAATAAAACTATAAGAGAGATTATTGGAGTACCATATGTGGATGAGATCACGATGAGGGGTAGATGGAGATGGTTTGGAAATGCTTTTCCCACTCCCCAAGAGAGATTAATTCACAAACGTTCAACTGGGCTCCACAAGGCATCAGAAGAGTTGGAAAACCCAGTCCTACATGGCTGAGGACTATGAAGTTTGAAGTAGGAGATAATGAATGCAGTATTGAATTGAAAGCTCAAGATAGATATGACTGGCGAAATCTAACCGAGTCCCTTTGCGTCAAGAGGCGTAGGAGATGATGATGATGATGATGATGATGATGATGAAGGTATAAAGAAGCTAGAATATTTATATGTTTTTACTATTCAAGAAGAAAGAGGATGAATAAAGGCTTTCGTAAGTGACATTGATGTAATTTTTTTCTGGTTAAAAATTTGCATTCTTCCGAAAACTGGCTGATGTTTATAATATTAAGGTGAACGAAGCTGCTCTTGTCAAATTTTAATTTTGTTCAACACAGGGTCACACACGTTTGCTCATACTTTAATATTTTACGTTAAAAATCTGGTAAAAATCTTGGAATAAATGTTGCTTGGCATTTACCGTTTCAAAAAGGAATATATATTGACACCAAGAAGTGATATTACGGTCACCTACCCGTAAAAGATAATAACAAATTATGGTAAAAATTACGGACGCCTGTATTTATTGAAATACGGCTGAGAACAGTATATTTTTACAGAGATTTTCCGATGAAAATTACGGTTTTTTTTTTAAAGCACGTTACTAAACCATTTTGTAGTATGTGGAGAATAAAAGCAATAGGTAAATTAATCACACATTTTCAGTCGTCCATCTCAGGTTTTAACTGTAGCAGGGTTATTACAGTGTACAGTTTAATGGGAAAAGTCGGAATAAATGACCCCCAGTCTTTATGTAGGATTCCTTTTAAGAGAACATTGGCTCATTTTGAGATCCAATCTGAAGCTGGAATCACACTAGGCCTTTTTTTTCGACAGCGGCAAGACGTTGCTGCCCAAAATGGAAAACACGAGACCTTGTTGCTCGAGATATTGGCTTCCCAACTGGACGGGAAGCAGCGAGAACAAACTGCGAGCATGCCTTCGTATGTAAACAAACAAGATGGCTGCTGGAGATAGGACGTGCTCTTGCTTGGCAATCTTGGGTCCAACAAGCCTCATGAGATAATAAAAATCTGCTTTGTTCATCCTGTGGTAGTTGTAGAATTCTTTAATTCACGTAATATTCCAATAATACATATTGCTGCAACAGAAAATTTCTGGGCGCCATGATGATGTCCGCTGACCGGTTTTGTTTACACTTTTCCCTATTTGCTCCTCTAACTGCGAGATCGTAGTGTGACACTACAACATTTTCGCCCGCTCTCATCGGCTGGAGGTTGGCGAAAACCTCGAGCAAGAAAAGACGAGTGTGATTCCAGCATAATGTGGCTCTTTGGTTACATAAATCAGAAACCGAGAGGTTGCTTGATTTCCGTAAGGTCTAATGAGGAGATTGGTTGTTCGTCTAAATCTAGATAGGTAAATTTTGATGTTTATCCAAGATGATGATATGTCGGGAGGAGATTGCTTAGAAATTTATAAAGGATTTTCAAAAATATTTTTTGTGCTGGACATTGAAAAATATCTGGTAGACTCTGATGATAATATGAACTTGTTAACAGTGTTAAATTGCATCTAAATTAAAAAGACTACAATCGAACTATATTATACAACATTAATCTGGTTGATAAAGTCTTGTTTTATTAAATAAAATCGATATTGCCAGAGATTTCATGACGTTCCTCAGAGTGGATGTTAAAATGTCCAACCTCATCAATGTCGATAAGTACCTCAACTGTGCCCATGTCTTTCCTTGTCGATGCTATGATTACCATAATAATAATAAACGTTAGAAAGAAAGATATGAGAAACGTTTTAGATCCTGTTGTGAAATTAAATATATGTAGACGTTGGATTGGTAACCTTGACCAGCGAATAGCTTTAAGAGAAAACGTTCAGAAGCGAGTGCTAACAGATGATTCGTGTAAACATAATGATAATAATGTTAAAACAGTTGATTGGTAATTATCACACTTGCATTGAATGTTTTCATGTTGAACAGGCTGACATGAGTCTAGTTTGTTTATGAATACATATTTTAAAGTTGTTACTGATCTTAAGACATTTTAACTTCTGAATTAATTATTTCTCCTACTCTATATACAGTAGTTTATGTTTCTTTTCCTTTTTGGGCTATTTTTCCCTGTTGGAGCCCTTGGGCTTATAGCATCCTGCTTTTCCAACTAGGGTGTTAGTTTAGGTAGAAATAATGATAATGATAATAATAGTGCCCCACCTGGTAAGGGGAGCACACACATGTATACAACTTACTAGAACAGAGGAGCAATGAGATAATGTTTATTTACGAGCGATGCGAGGCAAGGCACATCAAAAACTATTAGAGTGGTGGCCAATCAGGATGGTAGTGGGCGGAGCATGTTAAAGATTTTGGGATGCCGCCTAAGAGTTAAAAGTGCCTAAATTGAGCGACAACATTAGGAACCATTTTGTCCACAAACTCCAAAAGGAAGCATGCATGGATAGGATTCATACCAGATACCTCGTAGTTTGTGTTTCCATTTGATTTAGTGTGTGTTATTGAAAGATATAAAAGGATTTGCATATTGGATAATTCGCATAAGTAAGTCATCCCTCCCCAACTTTCATCCTTGCCCATATATCCAGGACGCCCTTTTAGCAACTGGACATCAATCACCCGTGGACAGCAAACCCTTCTACCAAATTGTGTGATAAATCCTCTATCTCCAATAACAAATACATTTTCATCACAGTTCTCCACTAACTTATTTCAATCTTCGTTCGACCTCCGTATCAGTTGGGTGTGTTTCTCTCCTCAGAAATAACATGATTAGTAGTTCATAAATTTACACTTGTCAGTATAACAATCTGAATGGGCGGCGATACTTTTGAGGAAGACTATAATATGAGGATTACATTTTTTCCTTTTCTGCACTATTAGAAAAAACCCGTAATTGTAATCAGAAATTCTCTGATACTTTTGAGGAAGACTATAATATGAGGGTTTATTTTTTCCTTTTCTACACTGTTAAAAAAGCCGTAATTTTAATCTAAAATTCTCCGTAAGAATATACTGTTCTCAGCCGTATATCAGTAAAATACAGGCGACCGTAATTTTACCGGACTATGATCTTATATTTTACGGGTGATCGTCATATCACTGTTTTACGTCAATATATCCGTTTTTAAACAGTAGAAATCCGGGAATAAATGTTGCCAGGCATTTACCGTTTTTTTAATGCAATTTTTTTAAGTGTATCAAAGGATTTGGTGTAAACATTTTCATATTAAAGCATTAAAATTTTTACAAGGGTATAGATGTAAGATTAAAAACGAACATTTCTAGGTAAAAATGAAATATTCAAAAGCGAATATTTCTGTGTATAAATGAAAGATTAAAAATCGAACATTTCTGAATGTGAAGGAATGATTAAAAAACGAAAATTTTTAGCATAAAGGAAAGATTAAAAAACGAAAACTTTTTTAGTATAAAAGAAAGATTAAAAAACGAAAAATGTATAGTATAAAGCAAAGATTAAAAAATGAAAAATTCTGAGTATAAATAAAAGACAAAAAATCAAAGATTATAGTATAAATGAAAGATTAAAAAACCATGATTTCTAAGTATAATTACAAAATTAAAAACAACGAATATTTTTCAATGTAAAGGAACAATTGGGAAAAAAGAAAATTTCTTAGTTTAAAAGGAAAATCTTTAACTCCTTTTACGACATCATTAGACGGAATTTTTTTTTCCTGCATGCGTTGATAACGAAACCTAAAAGGTAACACCTACCACGAAATTGTAAACAGGCGAATGTGATATAAGGAGTCCTACACTCGAGGTATTTTTACCATATTTATGACGACAAGTCACCACACAAGGGTGAAATATGAAAAGCTGAGTTTTCGAGTATACTCATAAAACATGTAGTAAAGGAAGAGAAAAAATGTTAAGAGAATATCTTGATAATAAACGAGCAATATGCGATGTGTGAAATGTTAAATGCCTTCGAACGAACATCATAAAATAACTGTGGAGGTCCTGTAGAGAGTAGGATTCCCCTGCTGTACAGGACCAGAAAAACCTCCCTTAAAGTCAAGTAAAGTAACACATGATACATTTGAGACTCTCTTTAAAGAACATCTATTACGTTTATCTTTTCCTTATATCTTATTCCCTGTCCTCTCGTCATGCCCTGTAATAATTCTCTATTTTTTCAGTATCCAAAGTTGTGGTTCAGGCATACACTATCCTTTTCTCGAACTCAACTCTGTATCTTTGTTGTTATTATTATTATTATTATTATTATTATTATTACTTGCTAAGCCACAACCCTACTTGGAAAAGCAAGATGCTATAAGGCCAAGGGCTCCAACAGGTAGAAATAGCCCAGTAAGGAAAATAAATAAGGAAAAAACTACAAGAGAAGTTTAAGAACAGTAGGGCAAATGTTCACCTTCTTTCTGAGAAGATTCTTCTTCTCTCTTGATTTGAAAGTGAAGAGCAATCCGCTTATTTCAGATAATGAAAATTATTTCCATAAAATATTATTCGGAAGTTATTTTATCGTAGAATTTGCCATCGCGCTATGAATTTATCTTTCTACCCACTTCTTTAGAAAAACATAAAATTAAATAATGTCAAACCTTGTTACACTTCCAAAAAAAAGTATATATATATATATATATATATATATATATATATATATATATATATATACATATACATATATATATATATATATATATATATATATATATATATATATATATATATATATATTACAAAATTACTTCTGAAAGGACGTGCTTATCATGAATATTCCTAACTGTTATTCAGATTTTCTCGACACAAAAAAGAGAACGATAATTTTCATGAGATTTTCTAATGGGAAAACGAAGGCAATTTCCATACGAAATGATTGAATTTCATTAGTCCTCTCTAATTTAATCCCCTCTCTTGTTGGCTTCCATTGTTTCGCTATTCCAATTATTGTATAATCATTTGCAAACTTTGTATTTAGCAATCTCTCATCTGGAAAGGTTCCCCTATTTAACAATGTTATCATTTACGTGTAAGGTTTCTTTGAAATAATGAAATCATTATTATCAACTCCTCTTACGCATATTGACGCAAAGGGACTCGGTTAGATTTTGCCAGTCGTCTCTATCTTGAGCTTTTAATTCAATGCTTCTCCGTTCATCATGTACTTGACGCTTCATAGTCCTCAGCCATGTTGGCGTGGGTCTTCCAACTCTTCTAGTGTCTTGTGGAGCCCAGCTGAACGTTTGGTGAAGAGAATATAGAAAGAAAGGAGTAAAAATATCAACAGATGATAACATAAGTAAATGAAAGACTGTCTCAGATCAACCATTCTACAGAATTTAATGAAACAAGAGTAGAGATATGTTAGGCCCTATTATTATTATTATTATTATTATTATTATTATTATTATTATTATTATTATTATTTCCTCCGCCAACGAAGTTGGAAGGTTGTGTTTTATCCCCCGGTTTGTGTATGTATGTGTGTGTTTGTTTGTGAACAGCATCCTGGCCACAATTTTAATCGTAGATTAATGAAACTTGCAGGGATTAACTGTTGTGTAAAAAGCTTAAAATAAATAGATTTTGGAAGGTCAAGGTCAAAGGTCAAGGTCACGGGCAAGTAAAATGTACAATTTACTTAATCAGCCATAAGTTTAGACATCATTGTCACAGAGACTTCAAACTTGGTTCATATTAAAGTTTATGAAAATCCACGCCAATTAAAGCATCTTAAGGTTAAAGATCAAGGTCAAGGTCGAGCAAAAGGTCGAGAAACTTGTTGCTGCGGCGGAGGTTTGCGTTCTACTGAGTGCCCCTTTATTTATTATTATTATTATTATTATTATTATTATTATTATTATTATTATTATTACCTCCTCCAAGGAGGTTATATTTACTAGTCAGTTTATCTATTTATTTATTTGTCTGTGTCTTATGGACAGGATTACGTCAAAACTACTCAACTGATTTGGTTGAAATTTTCACCCCAGATAGATCTTAGGTCATTACCGACCTCATTAGATTTTGGAGATGATCCGGATTCGGATTCTAGGGAAGGGAGAAGGAGTGGGAAGGGCTGAATCTATGTGTGTATATCTATCTAAATATTTATCCGTCATTTTTGACGGGTCGCTTATACTAGTAATGATAATAATAAAGGACGGGTCGCTTATACTAGTAATAATGATAATAGAGGAGGATACTTTGAACATATTTATTAGGAAAACAAAGAAGAATGTATTTAAGCAAACTGAGCTCGAAGGAGCATCCGATCCTCGCCTCGGTCTCATTAAGGATTCAAGTCGAACTGTGCACCCATAAACAGACTACACAGACCGTCTTGGCAGTACACGGAAAGTCTCTACCAACTTGAAGCCTCCGGAAGCTCTTTTCATTAACTTTCCCGCCTCGATTCTGACACAGATCCCCCCCCCCCTTCCCAACCACACACCTTTCCCCCTGATTCACGTACTTACCTAAAGTTCATCCAAGTGTTTTTACCAACGCTCAAACTTTACTCGAACAAACACAACAACAACATCAACGACAAGTGCAGCCGTTTCAAGTTCACTGCAGGACAAAAGTCTCAGACATGTCCATATTGAAGTCTGGTATTTGGTCAATTTTCATCACCATGCTGGCCAACTGCGGATTGGTGATGGTGGTAGACTAGTCTGATCACTCACGGCAAACTAACCTTGTATGGGTGGCCCTGACTAGTACAGCTTTACTGATCAAGGCGATACGCAAACCCTTTCGCCACGCTAAGGCATCCCTCCTCTCTTGAAATAAAAACACACAAATACCTTCCTCCGCATTCAAAGAGATTACTCTCTTGAGACAAAAATCCCTACAAAAAAAACGCATTCACACGCACAGACACCTTCCTCCTTATCTCATTCCAGCTTCTAATAAATAAAAACATGAGACAGAACTTAAGAAGATGGCGTATTGCTCGGGGATATAATTGCACCTTAAGGACAATACCTCCTTTTATCTACTATTCAGCGCGGCCGGAAAAGTCCCACATTGCTGGGATACAACAGTTAAAACAGAGAGAGAGAGAGAGAGAGAGAGAGAGAGAGAGAGAGATTTTGGAGTACTGTATTTATTATTCCTTTCTGAGTCGGGGAGACCTTAACATGGTGAAATTGTTTGTGTATCGCCATGATCAGCAAAGCTGTACTACTAGTCAGGGACACCCATACTAGATTGGTTTGCTGTGAGCGATCAGACTAAAGTCTCCCACCATCACCAATCCGCAGTAGCCAGCGTGGTGATGAAAGTAGCCAAAGCCCAAACATGAATAAGGACATGTTTAAGTCCTTTGTCCTGCAGTGGACTAGAAACGGCTGCATTTGTTGTTGTTGTGTTTATCATAACGATACTTATGGACTTTGGATTTCATCATGCAAGTATGGCGAAAGTCTTACTCTTCTCTGCCTCATCCTCTTCCTCTTCCTCTCCTCCTCCTCTACATCCTTCTCTCTTTCTCTTCTTCCCTCTCTTCCTCCTTTTCCTTCTTCACTGTCTGTCTGTATGTCTGTCTCATTTTTTTTATTCTTTTCCTGCTCTTGATTGGTCGGATTTTCACCACTTCCACCACGCTATAATAATCCTCCTCAATTTGATAATGACAGAGTTCTAAAGTAAAGATAAAACCATTATCTCTCTAATGTCACTCTTTCTAAAATTTGCATGATAAAAAAAAAAAATTTCTCGAGATTTTTTTTTTGTTTTTTTTTTGTTGGCATTATCAAAATAGATTTTGGCTGAGAATTAGGGACAAAGAAAAAATAGCCCAGTGAGAAAAGGAAACAGAAAGAAATGAGATACAAGAGAAGTAATAAACAATCAGAATAAAATATTTTAAGAACAGTAATAACCTTACATTAGATTATTCATATATAAACTATAAAAAAAATAAAACAAGAGGAAGAGAAAAAAGATAGAATACATGTAGTGTGCCCGAGTGTACCCTCAAGCAGGAGAACTATACCCCAAGACAGTGGAAGACCATGGAATATATATATATATATATATTATATATATATATACATATATATTTTATATATATATATATATATACATATATATATATATATATATATATATATATATATATATATACACACACACACACATATATATATATATATATATATATATATATATATATATATATATATATATATATAAACAGGTACTTGCTCTTTATTATGTAAGGGAGATGAACACTGGCTCTTCGATTCTGAAAATAAAAAAACACATTCAAACCTAAATACTCGTGTAAATTACTAGTTTCAAAGTTGCATAGACGGAAAAGTCTTTATTTCATCAAAGAAATTATGATTTCCAGTCAATGAAATAAAAAAAATTAAGATGATCATATATAGAAAAAAATCCAACCAACGTCTCTTCACTTTTATCAATTTTAACATTTCTTTTGCATTTGTGTTTCCTAGACAAAAAGTCTGTAAATAGCAGCTTTATTCAAATAACAATTGTTATTCCTCTGAGTGATTATTATTACTATACTAAAGTCAATTCTTTTTAGTGAGGCAGATTTGCACCGACTTGAAGGGGTGCCCTTGTAGCTCGGAAAACTTTCCTGCTCGCTGATTGGTTGGACAAGATTATTCTAACCAATGAGATAGCAGGAAAGTTTTCCGAGCTAAAAGGGCACCCCTGCGAGTCAGGGCAAATGCACCTCATTAAAAAAAATCCACTATAGTGTACGCGAACCGTCATAAATAACTTCTAAATATTTAGATAAATATACATTCACACAGATTCAACCCTTTTCATCTCCTCCCCCTTCCCTCTCCGGGTACCCCCTCTTACCAGGGTATGACTGCTTTTTCTCCCCCTACCCGAGAGACGGGGAGAGACCGAGTAGTTATACGTCGGTCAATGCCACTGAGCGTGACCGAAAAGAAATATATGTGTATATATATATATATATATATATATATATATATATATATATATATATATATATATAGATATATTTATAGATATACACCGTATATATATATATATATATATATATATATGTATATATATGTATATATATACATATACAATGTATATATATACATATATATATATATATATATATATATATATATATATATATATATATATATATATATATAGACACTGTATATATATATACACACACACACACACACACACACACATATATATATATATATATATATATATATATATATATATATATATGTATGTATGTATGTATATAAAGCCAGGCACTTGCTTTTTGTTATATAGGGGAGATATCTTCCCCGGATCCAATGATTAAATTTTTTCTCGTTTATAACAATTTCTTTGTTCGCCACGATAATATTAATAATTTCCCCTTCAGGAGAAGTGACTTGCCACCTGAGAGTTACTAAACACCTGAGAACAATTAATTTCCTTCCTTTGTTGTTTTATTCTTAATTTTCTTACTAATTAAAATCATGTATATATTTTGGTCTGATAATTTATGCAAATATCATACGAGCTTTTTTCTTTTCTGATGATGCGAGAATATTTAATTTAATCAGGTTTTCGACCAGATATAAAATGCGAAAGTAATTGAAGGAAAGAATTGAAAGTAAATGAAAGCAAGAATTAAGTAGTAAAGATCCATGGAAAACTAATAGGACGCAATGAATACTTGTTATGGAAGGCGGAAAAAGAGGACATTAAATTGATTAAATATCTGTTAGTAAATATATCGGGCGATGGGATTTACAAATTGGGTCCATCAAAGGAGTCACAAGGGACCTGACAAGACTCAAAATGTCTATTGATGGAAGTGGAGGAATCATCATCATCTTCTACGCTTTAATATATTAACGCAATGGGCCTCGGTTAGATTTCACCAGTCGTCTCTATCTTGAGCTTTTAAATCAATATTTCTTTATTCATCATCTCTTACTTCGTTTCGTAGTCCTCAGCCATGAAGGCCTGGGTCTTTCAACTCTTCTAGTGCCTTCTGGAAATGAAAGTGGAGGAATAGATGTAGAAATTGTTGAGCTCACGCTCCGTTATTGATGTCTGGGTGTTAAATGTCCATGTGAGAAAAACGTTTAAACTTCGATGATGAGCTGATTACTCTTAACATAGTATAAAAAGAACTGAAGAGACAAGGAATGAGAATATCTTGCTTTGTGGGAAAAGTGTTAGCCAAGGTGAAAAGATGTAACAGTTTTCAGAGGTGGTTTGGTCATGTAGGGCAATAGGTAGTACTCAGAAGTATATATACCGGAAGTGTTAAGTGTTAAGAAGGTGGAGCAGATGAAAACCTAGAAAGCCCTGGGTTAATGGGTTGAAATAGGTATTTCCTCTCTCTCTCTCTCTCTCTCTCTCTCTCTCTCTCTCTCTCTCTCTCTCTCTCTCTCTCTATATATATATATATATATATATATATATATATATATATATATATATATATATTTTTTTTTTTTTCCGGTCACGCTCGGGGGCCATTGCCAGACGTATAACTACTCGATCTCTCCTCGTCCCTTGGAGAGAGAGAGAGAGAGAGAGAGAGAGAGAGAGAGAGAGAGAGAGAGAAAGAGTGAGAGAGAGAGTAGTCATACCTTAGGGAGAGGGGGTGGAAAGGGTTGAATCTGTGTGTGTGTTTGTGCATATCCATCTAAATATTTCACCGTCATTTTTGATAAGTCGCGTACCCTAGTTGAAAAGAAAGGCCGTAATATCCAGGAAGTGCTGAATTTCTTGTGTAAAGAGTGTACGATGAACTGATGATGATGAGTGACCTATGTAGGGGTGTGAAGTAGCTTTTACTGTGGAAGTTTACTGCACTTATGATTTATCCATGATTCAACATCAGCGTGAATTGGGTAACGATTTTGAAACGTTTTTCCTCTTGAAACAATATAATTCAAAAAAGCTATCTTTGCATATGCGTGTATCTTGTTTGAGTGCTTATGTCACTAGTTTACTCTAGTTATTATTATTATTATTATTATTATTATTATTATTATTATTATTAGCTAAGCTACAACCCAAATTGGGAAACATGGATGCTTTAAGCCCAAGAGATCCAACAGCGAAAATAACTTAGTGAAGAAAGGAAAGAGATAGAATAGTGTGCCTGTGTGTACCCCCTCAAGCAAGAACAATCTAAAAAGATGGCAAGAAAGGCCTTAAAACTACTTGATTATTCATACTTTCAATCTAAAGTGATCTACCACATTTTTCCATCTTAGGACAAGAATAAGAAAAAAATAATACTCCCAGGATGTCTCCACTGGAGTCATCACGAGCATTCCATTATTACAGTTCTCTTTTTTCTGCCACAGATTATGAAAAAAGGTTTATGATCTCTGTATGCTATTCCTTTCTCCTGGATTTACGCGGATATTGTAAATAACGGTCTCTGACTGCCATGGTCTGGATTCCAGACTCTGGAAGAACGCACTTTTCTCGAGATTTTAAACCGAAAATATTGCACGCTATATCTCCAGGAATCGGATTTGGTTTTCTACGCCGGCGAGCTTTTGTTACCAGTATCCTTTGAGGACGGGGAGTTATTAGATCGCGTTTTTATCTTTACGTGGGTTTAGCTGAGGAAATGTACTTATTCGATGGTCACAGATTTCGCAGTGGTTTTTTTTGATATCGAGAAATTCATAAAGTCTCACACCTAGTTTCTTTTCTTCAGTATGTGGGCAAGGTAATTGATATTCCAAATTATTAATATGATTAACAATTTATCTTTGTATACTGTAAACTATATAACGACATCGACAACAAATGCAGCCGTTTCTGGTACACTGCAGGGCATAGGCCTCATGCATGTTCTTTTTTTTTTTGTCATTGTAAACTATGTAACAGCAAATGGTATGAAGAAATTCATAAAATCTTCCGTATGTGGGCAAGGTAACTAACATTCTCAATCATTAATATGATTAACAATTTATCTTTGTATCATTGTAAACTTTATAACAACAACAACAAATGCTGTCGTTTCTGGTACACTACAGAACAAAGGCCTCAGACATATCCTTTTGTATCATTGTAAACTATTTAACAACAAATGCACCCGTTTCCAGTCCACTGCAGGACAAAGGCCTCAGATATGTCCTTAGTCATGTCTAGGGTTTGGCCATTCTCATCACCACGCTGGCCACTGCGGATTGGTAATGGTAGGAGATTTTTGTCTGATCACTCACAGCAGACCAACGTAGTATGGTTGACTCTGACTAGTATAGCTTTGTTGGTCATGGCGGTACGCAAACCCTTTCACTACGACAAGGTATCCCCACTCATATATATATATATATATATATATATATATATATATATATATATATATATATATATATAATAAATTTTGCACATTTAACCGTTTTTCATATTTCAAATAAGCCATATACAGTATATTAATACATTAAATCTTTCTTCGTGGCTGAGTGGTATGGTCAATGTCATACAGTGATTTCGCCTGGGGCCCTGATTCCGAGGTCGATAAGAGAATCCAGACTTTAATGTATTAATATGCATGGCTTATTTGATATATATATATATATATATATATATATATATATATATATATATATATATATATATATATATATATATATATATTCTGTTAAATAGCTCTCCCTTCCTGGTGCTAAGATGACACATTGAAAAAATATTGTATAATCTTCTCTAATCACTGGTTATTTATTTAAAATAAGAAAAGCTGAAGTCATAGGTGTTAAGAATAATCTCTCGAGGGGAAGATTATGAAGTATGTCTTAACAGCTTAAATCATTAGTTGATATTAGTAGTGATGGTATTATTTATATATATTATCATTACTGTTATGTAATTGCTCAGTCATATCTACATCAATAACGCAAATAACTTGTGATTTCTAATGAATCTACTTTTACGCATACAAATCTAATGCAATGGTCTTTTATTATTATTGCAATTTAAGACTAGAAGGCTATAGTATCAATAGAAGATATGGAATAATGGATACGTGGAGTTTAGAAAGGAAGTGATATCTTTGAGATGAGTCCCGATTCCGAAATTTTGTTATATCTTAGTAAATTAGGGTTTTATCAAGTGAGTATTAACTCTTTTAGTATCAACTTATGAAATGACGTAAATGTAGGGTTCTTTTATTGCAAAGATCCTTACGAGAGCAATGTTGGAACTAGGGTTTGTGATATATCATTGACACAGTCGGATAATAGGTACCCAAGGGGAGTATTGATTGATTGATTGATTTGAGGTTTTCTGGCATCCTGACATCTAAGGTCATTGACGCCGACCAAGAGGAGTATATGAAGGAAAAGTTTTGCATTGGGGTTGGCACACCTTTCTGACTAGTCTATGTAGTATACAACGTCCTTCGGAATACAGATCGAAAGTTAAGTTTAACCTTCGCTTAATGATCCCTCTATTCTCTTGTACTGTCATATATCTCTGATCTGGATAACAACTGTCTAAGCTTAGTGCCAGTTTTTAAGTTTGAATTACTAATGATATTCAAGTCATAATATATAACTTAGCATAATACTATTTTGTGTTTGAATTGCTTTAAGAATTCTTGATACAGTAATCGCAGTTTTGTAACTCGATCTAATTACTAAGCATAAACTTTGAAGTTACTTGCTGTTAGCAAAATCAGGTTGTTGTAATTAGTTGATAGA
>NC_090729.1:185357057-185364557 GCF_036898095.1 Palaemon carinicauda | reverse complement strand
AAGTATTGTGGTTGAATATAATCTCTCTCTCTCTCTCTCTATCTCTCTCTCTCTCTCTCTCTCTCTCTACTTGAGTAATAATATTATTTAGAAAACGTGGAAATGTCATTTGTCTGCGAGTGAAATATCAAAGAGCCATCCGTGCAATTCTTGAATACTTGAAATGACACGAAGAAGCAAGGCTTGGCGTAGCTACAAAACGTAATAAATCATACGAATAAAAACATTACAGGAAGATATATCGTAACTAATGAGCTCAGGGGAAACAACAGCAGATGTTAAAGCGTGGGAAAGGATTCTCTGTTATTCATCTTTTTAATTTGGTGGTAATTATTATTCTTTGATGAGGGAAGGCTGGATATTGGGATAAGGAGATGCTGGGGCAGATCATTCTTGAAATTGATTATGATTACAATTGTGTGGTACATAATGTTGGGTTGGTCTTTCTTGATTGATTGGGGTCATTGTACTCTTAGGAATATATATATATACATATATATATATATATATATATATATATATATATATATATATATATATATATATATATATATATATATATATACCCTTTCTGAGTGGGGATACCTGATCATGGTGAAAGGGTGTGTTTTATTGCCATGATTAACAAAGATGTACTAGTCAGGGCCACTCATACTTGGTTTGTTTGCTGTGAGCGATCAGATTGAAGTATCCCACCATCAACAATATCCAGTAGCCAGCGTGGAGGTGAAAACTGGCCAAACCACAGACATGAATAAAGACATATCTGAAGCGTTTGTCCTGCATTGGACTAGAAAAGGCTGCATTTGTTTTTATTTATTGCATATATATATATATATATATATATATATATATATATATATATATATATATATAATGTATGTGTCTTTGTATGTTTGAGTGTGTGTGTGTGTGCGTGGCTATTAATGTATCCACATATGTTTGCGTCTTGTTCCCTTAGTCATTTAGTTTTTAATCTTATGATGAACACTGAATGATCGTTTGATTGACATCTAAAAGACACGAACAACACTTAAACAATAAAAACAGAATAAATCGACATGGAATGGAAGTCATTTTGTAAAATTGTAGATGATTACATAATTATTATAATTATTGATATTATTATTGAAATTATTAATATTATTATTGAAATTATTAAAGTATTGAAATTTTAGAATTATAATGATTATCAAAATCGTTAGAATAATTTTAGTAATTTTAATATTATTATTATTGAAATTATTATTATAGAATTTAAAAAAAAAATATAATCATTACTGAAAGTATTAAGATAATAGTTTTGGTAATTTTAATGATATTGATAATGTCAGTATTTTCAATAATAATAATTTTTAAAAATTTAGAATTTTTAATAATCATTTTGACAATAAGATATTGTTAAACTTCTTCTCAGCAATAACCCATATCTATATGTGGTTGGCATTATGATATTGCTAATGAAAATATAAAAAAAAAAGAAATACTGAAAACTGCAAAGCTGTTCACCTTATGGGTACAAGATTATTGCTATTACACTACCAACAATTGTAAATAATGGCCAGCTGATCACTACATTTACTTACCTAATGAGTTTGTGATTCACTGTAATTAAATATCAACTTATGTAATTAAAGTCTTAATTAGGAATGCAATACTGCATCTACCCACACCAGCATTCCATCATGGAAAAATTTTGCTTGGATAATATCATTACCTTTAGAAAACAATTTGAGGGTTTTTTTTCAGTTTTTGTATTTTATTTCTCTTCTATTTTTTACAGTTTACCCATATGGCTGATTCTCACTCCAGTTTAAATCTAGCTTTGTATTTTCTTATTCCCAATTTTTCTGCTTAAACATGACAGATTTTCACTCTAGTTTAAATCTAGTATTGTTATCATGCATCTATAGTATATCTTTTATAATGCATCTGTTACTCGTGTTATTATTATTATTATTATTATTATTATTATTATTATTATTATTATTATTATTATTACTTGCTAAGCTACAACCCTATCTGGAAAAGCAAGATTATATAAGCCCAAGGGCTCCAAAAAAGAAAATATCCCAGTGAGGAAAGAAAATAAGGAAATTGATAAAGTACAAGAGAAGTAATTAACAATTAAAATAGAATGTACTGCTGTTTCTCCACCCATGTCATATCTGTGGCCAGAGCAATCTGTCGGTGAACTAATATGAGAAGTTAGGGGGAACTGCTGCTGGAATTCGCTGTTTGGGAAACTTTAGTCTCTAATATTCATACGTCGAAGGGAATTCGAGTTTGGGCAACGTCATATGTATAGCATGCTGGAGTAGCTGAGGATAATCTTTATGTTTTTGGTAAAGGATTGTTAGATCTGGATAGTTTCTAAAGTCGTGTTAGCATTTTAATGTGTTTTTAGTGGATATGAAGTTATTAAATATTTTATTTTCATATTTTTTTTTCGATGGTCAAAATAAAAGGTTTTGGTAGCTTATTGGAAACGTCTCTGCTTGGTGATCTGCCTGATTGGGATTCGATTCCAGCGCAAGCTCGATAGTTCCTTCAGTGTCTGTAACCTCACCATCCTTGTGAGCTAAGGAAGCTGGGTTTTGGGGGACCCTATAAGTCTACTCACCTGGTCCTAGTCTTGGTCAGACTATAGGGCATTGTCTTGCTAGCTAGGGCTTTGTCACTGTCCCTTGCCTGTGCCATTCATGAGCGGCTTCAGACCTTAAACCTTATTGGGCGTAGCTATAGCAGGTAATTTATAAAAAAAAAAAAAAGAAAGAAAGCCTTATGATATCTCGTCTAATCCTGATTTATTTTAATCTCATTTATAAAAGTCCACATATGAAACATGATCGTCTTATAGGGACGTTCATGAGAGAAAAATATGTTTTGTTACAAGAGATAACTTGGTTAATACATTTTATACTTGTGTGAAATCATACTATTGGCCCTAGTGAGATGGATAGATATTCTTGATAAACACGCAGCACATGTTAACAGGTCATTACCCCACCAAAAAAACATAAAGAATAAAATACAGAATTGCCAAACGACGAAAAAGAAGGGAGACGAACAGCCAAGTCGGGGCCTGGATATTTATGAAGGATGTCCAGTAGCCCTACTTAATATTCCGTTTGGATTACATCTTACAGCTTTACATGTCTGCTATTCCCTTTCCTTTTTCTTGTCCCAGTTGTCGTGATAGAAATGATTCAAAAGCTCTGTTTGCTTTTGCATAAAGAGGGAAGAAGTCAAAATTGGCAATGGTTTTTTGATGGTATAGTCGATGGCAAAAATTACTCAGAAAGCAGGTCTGGAGCAGGAAGTTTCTTGAACAACAACAAAAACAACAACAACAGCAGAAATAAATGCAGGCATTTCTAGTCCACTGTGGGACAAAGGCCTCAGACACATCCTTATTCCTGTCTGTGGTTTGGCCATTTTCATCTCCACATTGGCCTCTGCGGATTGGTGATGGTAGGATACTTTAGTCTGCTCGCTCACTGTAAACCAACCTAGTATGGATGGCCCTGACTAATGCAACTTTGCTGATCATGGCAATACGCAAACCCTTTCACCACGTTAAGGTATCTACACTCAGAAAGAGTTCATGAACATATACACCCCTCAAAATCTGTTAAGAAATGTTTTGAAAGTATGAAATAATCATCGGATGATAACTGCTTTCATTTAATCTGGAAAGCTTTAATTAGTTATCACGGTAACTTTAAAAGTTGTGATTTAATGGCGATTACCAACATCATTTATTAATAGTGTAGATGACCCGTCAAAAATTACTGTTCAATATTTAGATATGCATGCATACGCACCCCTCCTCTTACCAGGGTATGTCTACTCCCTCTCCCCCTTAGTTGAGCGTGATCAATATATATATATATATATATATATATATATATATATATATATATATATATATATATATATATATATATATATATATATCTCCAGACACTTGTGCTTTATTATATAGGGGATATGAACCTTTTACTATCATGAAAAATCTCAAAAAAGGACACAAGCTTAATGGCATACTTCCACACATCTTAAGTATTCTAGGAATTTACAATGAAATTTAAAAAATGCTGGATGCATTAATTTGGATTTACAAGAATTCCGTCAGTTGAAAAATTCTACGAGAAATGCAAAACATCCAATGCAGTTAAAGAAGTACTTTTGGA
The DNA here is from genome assembly GCF_036898095.1 of Palaemon carinicauda. NCBI lineage: Eukaryota > Metazoa > Arthropoda > Malacostraca > Decapoda > Palaemonidae > Palaemon > Palaemon carinicauda. The sequence continues at coordinate 185,360,361 of NC_090729.1, read as the reverse complement.
ATGAACATTCCTTATGAGTAATCTCAGCTTCAGAATCTCATTAAGGACGAGGACTAGTCAAAAAGAAAAAAAAAAGGAAAAAAAAAAACCATTGATGAAACTTCTTGACCTTGATGTTATGAACGGTTGCTCTCTTCTAGTTTTTTTTTTTTACCTCATACTTTAAGAAAGATTATCTATACCTTCCTCATCTTATTCAGGTAATTTTATGATTCATTTCTCGCTTCTTACATCATAAAGTCTATCTTTTTCTTGGTCAAAGATATTTTCTTGAAATCTTTATTCTTTTAGCTCCTACTTAGGTGAATTTGCTCTCGGTTTTTTTCTTATTTGATGGACGAGATCAGTATGATATTTCAAGATATTATTGCTGTGCTCCTCACATCAAAAGTATATTACTTTTCTGTAGGAATATAATCATTATAGCATTGATTTATCTTCATTATCGAGTTTTTCATATAATTGCTTTATTATTATTATTATTATTATTATTATATATATATATATATATATATATATATATATATATATATATATATATATATATATATATATATATATATATAAATATTTTTTGTGGGAGGGGGTGGGGCACACAGAGAAAGGAGGTATGGGTGGTAATTGAGGCAGTAAATGAATTTAGCATACACTGTAATTTTAATTGGAAATTCTTCGTAAAAATATACTGCTCTTAGCCGTATTTCGGTAAAATTTGGGTGCCGTAATTTTACCATACTTCGTTGTTATATTTTACGAGTTGGTGACCGTAATATCAATCCTTTACATCAATATATCCGTTTATAAAACGGTAAATGCTTGGCAACATTTATTCCAGCATTTTTACCGTTTTTATGGCAAATTTTGAACATCGTACCTAATGCTGCTGGTCACACATTTCTCTATTAGATCACATCACTAGTCGTCAATGACCTTAGATGTCAGGATGCCAGAAAACTTCAAATCAATCAATCAATCACATCACTAACCAGTAACATTAGAAAAACAAATTCTGAACACAGGGAAATATCTTGCATCATCTACCCTTGAACAAATAACTTAGTTATTATTATTATTATTATTATTATTATTATTTTCTAAGCTTCAACCCTAGTTGGAGAAGCAAGATGCTACCTAGCAACCCCCGAGAGCACAAAACCAAGAAATGACCACAAATGGAATAATAGGAAAGGAACATTTGGGAATTGCGAGAGGGAAGAGGACCATAAATTATCGAAAGAATTCCTATTGACCTCTGGAATGACTTCAACGACTCGGAAAAGGACCATTGTCGAAAATGCTCTCCAGAAGCAAAGAATTATGGACCTAAATCTTCCCACGACTTCCAGGAAATAATCTGGAAACGTGTTTGTTTGGCAATGTGCTTGACTGGTGTGCGAGACTCACTTAAACCTGATAGTTTCTTGTAGTGTCTGCAACCTCACCATCCTTGCGGGGTAAGGATGCGGGGTTTCGGGGGATCCTATAGGTCAACCTTCTGAGCCTCCTAGCTCTGGTGGAGAGGGGCTTGGGCACTGATCGTGTATATAGCCTATATATATATATATAATATATATATATATATATATATATATATATATATTTATATATATATATATATATATATAAAAGCATATATTTATAAATATATATGTATGTTTTCATAGTTTATATAGGAAATATTTATTTAAATGTTACAGTTCTTAAAATATTCTATTTTTCCTTGTTTCCTTTCCTCACTGGGCTATTTTCCTAGTTGGAGCCCCTGGGCTTATAGCATCTTGCTTTTCCATCTAGGGTTGTAGCTTAGCAAGTAATAATGATAATAATAATACTATTAATAATATATATAGACACATAAATAAATAAATAGATAGATAAATCGATAGATAGATAGATATTTATCATAAGTGATACACAAAAAGAGCAAAAAAGCCACCGTATACTTAGAATTTACTCAAATTCTCCCTCATAATTCTCTGGCCATTTAGACGAAACAACACAAAGCGAGAGAGAGAGAGAGAGAGAGAGAGAGAGAGAGAGAGAGAGGGAGAGAGAGAGAGAGAGAGAGAGAGATAGGCTGTAATGTCCCCCTCAGCAATGATGTCAAAAAGTTTATAATTCGTTCACTCTGTCGCTCCACAGAAATAGTTTTAGAGGTTTGTTCCACGAGGAAAATGGGGGAGAATAAACTTTAATTCCCTTCGTTACGTCAACAAATGTATTTGAACTGGAACGCTGTACTATTGCGTGCCGATTTTATTGGAGATTAATTACATTTTGGAGTAGAGTGTGAGAGAAATAAATGTAGCTGATGGGTGTAATATGTATCACTTATATTGAAAACGATTCCACATACACATGCGCAAAATTGGGTACACATGCTCAAATCCACTAAGTTACACGCATACATGCACGCGCTCACACACACATGTATATATATATATATATATATATATATATATATATATATATATATATATATATATACTTACTGTGTGTGTATGTATGTATACATGCATACATGTAAATATACATACAAACAGTTGCTACTGAATTTAAATGCATATCGACACCTAACACCCCATGTATGTTTGTGGGTTTGTGTTTGTTTGTGTATTATATAATAATAATAATAATGATACAATAGTGCTAGTAATATATTTTTCCCTATCACGCCCAGCATCACTGCCATATTCATGACTCCCCAGTCTCTTCCCGTCCCTCGGGTAGGGGGAGGAAGTAGTCATACCCCGGTGATAGGGGTGTATTATACTCATTCATAAGTAATATATTCAAACATGATCGAAACAAGATATGTAATATTAGCTGTTCTATAATATATTCTAACATAGAAAAATATAGTTTCCCTCGCATAAATGAAAATCATAATCGTATATTTCATTGCTTTACCAAACCTTCATTATACCTTCAATTCACGTTAATTGAAATGTCAAAACGCGTCATCAGTCTCCCCAGGAGTCTTCCTTAACATCATCTCAGTAAGGAGCTAATAATATAAATTGACTCCTTATAACCGACCAAACCCATCCTTCACATCATAAACATCGTCATCCATCAAGGCATCTCGCCTCTAGCTGAACGAGAAAGATTTCTTGGGTTTTGTTTCCCAGTATATGGTCGAGATAAATCTACCCTCCAGGATATTATTTCATCAGAGGAAAAGGTATTGTTTCTCTTTCAGCCTCCCCTTGAAGCGAGCCAGTTCATCTTCGTCGATGATTTGATGGATTGGAAATGTTTTTCTTTTTTTTCCGCTCGGTGTAGTCAAAGAAACGTTGTTCAA
>NC_090729.1:185334557-185352057 GCF_036898095.1 Palaemon carinicauda | reverse complement strand
TTTGGACCTTCTTTTACAGCTGTTTTCAACGAAAACACACATGGGAGTGCGCACACATACACGGGTGTGTGCACACACAGAGGGGTGTGTGCACACACGCACACACACACATATATATATATGTATATATATACATATATGTATATACATTATATAAATGCAACGTATATGTGTATACTCTACTATCAATCAAACATACAAACACGCACATGTGTGTATATATATATACATATATATATATATATATATATATATATATATATATATATATATATATATATATATATATATATATATATATATATATATATACAGTATATTATTTTGTCACTTCCAAGCCCTTGTAAATGAATTAATATCATCCAAATGAATATAGTCGAATGAGGGAATATATCAAGAAAAGCTTAAGATTTGAATAAATACATAATGAATGTCTAAAACGAGATAACCTTCAAAACCCAGGTAATCTCTGTCAGACTCAGAAAAGAATAAGTGAATTTTATGGATGAAAATCTCCCTAAAACTGAAAGATGATACTTCCTGATGAAGGTCATTATGGAGATTTGGGATGAAATTCAGACACGCAGAATCTCCATTAAAGGATTATGAGATTTTCACGTATAGATGTAATTAGTCGGATCGTATACCGGCCAACTTCGTAGTTAGATTAAAAGATATAATAAAATATTTAATTCGTCGTCCTGTGATATCTCGGGTTTGTTCAGATGAATACTGTATGACCTTTAACAATTTTCGTCTCCCTGTTATAATAATAAAGAGCAAGTGCCTGGTGTTCTCTCTCTCTCTCTCTCTCTCTCTCTCTCTCTCTCTCTCTCTCTCTCTCTCTCTCTCTCTCTCTCTCTCTCTCTCTGTATATATATACATGTATATATACATTATATATATATATATATATATATATATATATATATATATATATATATATATATATATATATATATATATATATATATATCCAGTCACTCAAAGGGCCATTTCTCGCCATATAACTACTCTGTCTCTGCATGTCCCTGGGTAGAGGGTGGAGTGAGTAGTCATAACCTGGTGAGAGGTGGGGTTGGGTGTCTGTGAATATATATTTAAATATCTAATAAGAGCAATTATTGTTATTATTATTATTATTATTATTATTATTATTATTATTATTATTATAAACAACTGCTGCATATCGTTATTTGTAGACGAATACAATTTACGTACATGATGAAATATCAAGCGTTTGGGAGAGTGGTATGATTTTGTTTCTTGAAATATTATACACGCTCTCTCTAGGTACATAAGAGCATGCTTGGATTAAGTCCTTTTTATACAGAGGAAAATTAATTCTGTAAAATATAAATTTAACTGACTGAATAAAGTTTATCAGATTTAGTTAGTGAATGGTTGTATCCAAGAGAATTTCTTTTTATTTAAGCACATTGTTTCATCTCGGCATTCTTAGACAATATCGAATTTCGTTATTCAATGAAAGTTAGCAAAATGGAAATTCGATAAGGAAGCGACTGTTGATGAGATTATACAAAAGAGTAGAGATATAGCAACAAGGTGAGATAAGAGTATACAACAGAGAGAGAGAGAGAGAGAGAGAGAGAGAGAGAGAGAGAGAGAGAGAGAGAGAGAGAGAGAGAGAGAGAGAGAGAGAGAAATAACATTATCCAAAAGAGAGATTTGGCAATGTACCGAGATGACATTATCCAAGAGCAAGAGATTTGACAATGGAGTGAGATGAGATTATACAAGAGTGAGAGATTTGGCAATGGAGGGATATGACATTATCCAAGAGTGAGAGATTTAACAATGGAGCGAGATGACATTATCCAAGGGTGAGAGATTTTGTCATGGATCGAGATGAAATTATCCAAGATAGAGAGATTTAGCAATGGACTGAGATATGATTATACAATAGGCAGAGATTTGGCATCTGAGTGAAATACATCATCCCCGAAAAATTATATCAAAACACCTCACGCTGACATCGATTCTTCATTGACAATTGTCTCTTCTGTCTTTTCCTTTATAATTGATTCTTCCTGAGGAAAAACGAGAAAAATAAATGTTAAGAGTTTTTATGAGATCTTCATTGTCGAATTCTTTCGAAAAAGATAAGCTTCTTTTCATTGGTTATTACTTTGCTGTGAAGGTAATTCTTATAGGTTGTGATATCTATGAAGATATCAATAAATAAATATATACATATGAATTTATTATTTATTAGTTTTTATTATTTGTTTAACCAAACAATTGCTTTCATTTTCAAGCAATGTTTCATTTTTTCCAGTTCAATTTTCCGAAAAATAAAAGGTGGAATTGATAGTTCGAGAAATAATTTTCGAGCAATTGATTTCAAGGATTTTGTTTTCGAACAATCGATTTCGAGCAGTTAAATATACACACATAGACACACAGACACACACACACACCACACACACACACATATATATATATATATATATATATATATATATATATATATATATATATATATATATATATGTATATATAGTTTTTATGTCTATTGACTTCAGTTATGTCTTGATCAAACCTTGGGAGAAGAGTAAACAGACCTGAATTTCTTTAGGATCTTTTTTCGTTTCTCTGTCTTTATACTTTCTAAATAAACAAATTATACTAGAAATACAGCCTAGTCTATTTATATGAGAAAGATAATGTTTAGGAAAGGAATAATGAGTTGATCAATATTACAGATATTTATGTACATATTTGAAAAGCAAGATTTTCCACATGATTAGATTATAACCCCATCTAAGAATACTACTCTGACTTATGATGTGAAGTTCAGCGTGCCTGATAAGAAAAAAAAAAAGATTCAGTGATGTGTTAACATTCGTTGCAAATTCACCTGTCAAAGGTATCAGGCTAAAGAAACAGGCAATTGACGGCTCCTGTTTTATTCCTTTCAAAATAATCTTGTTCGAATTACATTGAGAAAGAGAGAGAGAGAGAGAGAGAGAGAGAGAGAGAGAGAGAGAGAGAGAGAGAGAGAGAGAGAGAGAGAGAGAGAGAGAGAGAATATTGTGCTTATGTAACCAATAGAATTACCTAAAATGTCAACTGGTATACGGCTAAATATTCAGATTTGCACACACCCACACAGATTCAACCTATCACATTCTCTACCCCTCTCGAGGTACCCCCTTACTTCCGGGGTATGACTATTCCATATCTCCCAACTCGAGGAACGGAGAAAGACTGAGTAGTTATGCGCCTGACAATGCCACTAACAGAAAAGAAATGTATATTCATATTCATATATTCATTTATATATATATATATATACATATATATATATATATATATATATATATATATATATATATATATATATATATATATATAGCCAGACACGTAGCTCTTTATTATATAACTCTGAAGGTTTGATGGCCGCTCATGAATGGCAGAGGCAAGGGCCAGTGACATTGCCCTATCAAGCAATACAATGCCCTAGTGACTGACCATATACTGTGTATATATATATATATATATATATATATATATATATATATATATGTATATATATGTGTATATATATGTATATGCATATACTGTATATGTATATATATATATATATATATATATATATTATATATATATATATATATATATATATATATGATCAGCGCACAAGCCCCCTCTCCAACCAAGCTAGGACCAAGGGGAGCCAGGCAATGGCTTCTGATGACTCAGCAGATAGACCTATAGGCTTCCCCAAACACCAATCTTAGCTCACAAGGATAGTGAGGTTGCAGCGACCAAAGAAACTAACGAGTTTGAGCGGGACTCGAACCCCAGTCTGGCGATCACCAGTCGGGGACGTTACCACTTATTGCAAGCGATTGTTGGCGTCTGGTCTTAAGTATTTGGGTCTGCGTTGTTCCCATAAAATGCCAAAAGAATTGCAAGTGCCTACGGCAAACTGGGGGAGGGAGGTGGGGGAAGAATAGTCGAAGATGCTTCAACAAATTGAATTGTCAATCACAGCGTGATAAAGTAGTGTAAGGATTCCGGGGAAGGATTTATGTAGAAAGGATGCTGCGAATCTTTGAAGATTTACATGCAATCCTATTTCTTCTGTTTTATTTCAAAAATTATTTTTGACGTGTTTTATTTTATTTTCTCTCTCTCTCTCTCTCTCTCTCTCTCTCTCTCTCTCTCTCTCTCTCTCTCTCTCTCTCTCTCTCTCTCTCTCTCCAAATACTTATATCAAAATCACTCTGATATACACAAACTAAGAGCGTCTAGTATATGTATATATATATATATATATATATATATATATATATATATATATATATATATATATATATATATATATATAAATAAATAAATAAATAAATATATATATCTTCAAGTCTGAAAACAGATACGACATTTCAATAACCAGTTTGCCATAGGAAACCATACAACACTTAAACAATTTATACCTCCTTTCTACTTTATCCGGACATAAAGAATCGAAAATTAGATATACCCTAAATACAAAAGTACAAAGCAGAATTGATTAAATCAAGCAAGAAAATAATAGTTCATGAAATTGAATCTCTAAATCACACGAGAACCGAATCAAGCAGCTTTTTATCCTATAGTAATTAACAGAGATCTATTAGTTGGCCAGATTCCGAAATTGAAATTATAACCGAATATGAAGCTTAGTTTTATCAGAGGAAAAGAGGCATGACAAATTTCAAAGAGCCACAGTATTAATGAGGTAATCGCAATGAGCCACTGTACGGCTCTCGTCTTCATTGAGCCATTGCGCTGTAAGCTGCTTCGCGGTAAGAATGAATTACGATAATATGAAGATATATTAATTGGACCGATATTTTTCTTCTCTTTTTACGGCTCTTGATAATAAAGAATCGGATTTAGCAACACTTTCAGAATAAATTGATTTTAAATAAATTTTTTTTTAATTACGATTTGAGCATAAATTATTATTTGATAACAATTGTAACGATATAGTTGTTCAACGTGAATAGGAATATTCCTGTGATTATTCATTTTCCAAAGACCTAACCATTTCGTGCATTATGCATAAGATATTTATGGCATGAACATGTATTCACAATACTTACAATATAGATGATTTAGCAAATTGTATGATTCAACATGAACGTTATATATCCGTGTGATTATGGAAAATGAATTAAATCGCAAATTCTCGTTACAATATATTCAAGGAATGTATCAAATATATTGAAATATTGTTGCAATTTCATATGTCAGTGTAATATAATATTGCTCTCTGAATTATCCTTCAATATATATATATATATATATATATATATATATATATATATATATATAATATATATACACACACGTAATGCAGTGTTACACATACACACAGACATACACACAGACAGATACATTTAAATTCAAGTGTGCACTTACCTTCTTTTTCAGTGCATTGGTAATACTTGTATCAAAATCATTTTGATATACACAAACCATGAGCGTCTAGTGTGGTGTATTTTAAATGTTCAGGTCCAAGCCAACACACACACTCTCTCTCTCTCTCTCTCTCTCTCTCTCTCTCTCTCTCTCTCTCTCTCTCTCTCTCTCTCTCTCTCTCTCTCTCTCTCTCCAATACTTATATCATAATCTCTCTGATATACACAAACTATGAGCTTCTAGCATGGTGGGTGTATTTTAAATTTTCAGATCCAAGCAACTCTCTCTCTCTCTCTCTCTCTCTCTCTCTCTCTCTCTCCTCTCTCTCTCTCTCTCTCTCTCTCAATACTTATATCACAATCCATTCTGATATACTGAAACTATGAGCATTTAGTATAGTGTATTTTAAATGTTCAGTTCCAAGCCAACTCTCTCTCTCTCTCTCTCTCTCTCTCTCTCTCTCTCTCTCTCTCTCTCTCTCTCTCTCTCTCTCTCTCTCTACCCCCCAAATCAATATGCCGACACAATAAGAGAAGGGATGGAGAGACCCGGTGGTCCTCAGTGTCAAAGAATCTTTTGCTTCCAATATTCAAAGGACATTGGAATCCAGGGGAGGGATTCACAGATGTGGTAACTCGTGGTAAAAAAACAACAATGAAATAACGAGAATTTTATTTTTTATTTTCTGTGTAGCTTGAAGGCTAATATAGGTTACATGAAAATCCATTATTGTATTAAAGGAGAATTGATACGGTTGTCTCATAAGCAAATGTAAAAGCAGTTTCCAAAACTAGATTTAATAATTTTACCCTTTTTGTAGAAAATATAAAAATATTATTTCTAAGAGAGTCCGACTTACGTATCCAACATGAAAAGAAACATTTGTGAGGTAAATGATTTTGTTTCAATATAGAAGAAAATTTAAGATACTTAGGAACTAAAAGATAAGTTATAAAATTTGTATTTCTAAACATACATCATGATGTACTTATAAATGTGTAAAGGTCGCTCATGAATGTCAAAGGCAAGGGATAGTTACAATGCTCTATTTGGCAGGACAGTGCCCTAGAGTCTGACCATATATACATATGATCAGCGCCCAAGCCCCCCTCCCTTCTCCACCCAATTTAGGATCAGTGAGGGCTAAAGAATGGCTGCTGATGACTCAGAAAGTAGACCTATAGACTCCCCCAAATCCCCAATTATTAGCTCACAAGGATGGTGAGGTTGCAGACACTTCAAGAAACTATCGAACTCGAGCGGAACTCTCTCCAGTCCGGTAGATCGCCAGGCATGGACGTTTGCAATAGGCCACCGCAACCCTTTGAGATGCCAGTAATTTTCTTAACCATTCGATTCTCAAATATTTATGGCATGAGGCTGCGAGCCTCAGGGCATATATCGATGTACGTTCTAAAATCTCCATTGCTGTCTGTCGATGACAGGTGATATTTTTGATGGATAGGCCTATTGGAAACGATCCTGCTTGGCGATAACCGGACTGGGGTTCGAGTCCCGCTCAAGCTCGATAGTTTTCTGTAGTGCCTGCAATCTCACCATCCTTGTGAGCTAAGGTTGTTGGATCCTATAGGTGTACCTGCTGAGTCATCAGTAGCCATTGCCTGACCCTCCCGTGTCCTAGCTTGTGTGAAGAAGGGCTTGGGCGCTGATCATATGTATATAGGGTTAGTCTCTAGGTCATTGTCCTGGTAGGGCATTGTCAATGTTCTTTGCCTCTGCCATTCATGAGAGAACTTTAAACTTTTGAATGTGGTTTAACTTTAATATATAATCGGTTGATTATGAAATTTCAGTAGAGGATATTAGAATAAATAAGGGAATATTACTGCTAAGGTTTTGTTTTACCTAAGGTTTAAAATGAATAATAAAATAAATAAGGAAGTTTTTCCAAATAAAAGAAAATTTGGCCATTGAATAATAAAAAATAATCAGATGGAAAGAATATTTTGAAAACTTTTATTTATATTTAAAAAAATGGAGAGCAAATGACTATTTTATGTATTGTTCAATACAATTTCAGTAATCCTTTTATTTGCCAAGTGTGCCCAATAGATTTTACCTCACCCAAAATTAGCAAAATGAAATGGGAGAAAATTTTATTATTATTATTATTATTATTATTATTGTTATTAGCTAAGCTACAACACTAATTGGAAAATCAGGATGCTATAAGCACAGGGTCTCTAATATGGAAAATAGTCGAGTGACGAAAAGAGAGAGAGAGAGAGAGAGAGAGAGAGAGAGAGAGAGAGAGAGAGAGAGAGAGAGAGAGAGAGAGATTAGTTTCTCACAATACTGTTTACTTCCAAACTCTCTCCAACATCTCTTCCAAACTTTGGGAGCCACGAGGCAGCGGTAACTGCCCCCCCCCCTTCCCCTACCTTCCATGTAACATATATAAGGACGCAGCCGGCCACCCACCTCCACGTGCGTCCCACGTCTTCAGAGACCAATTTCAATCCGGAGGCCACAAAGGATCGCAGGTCGTAAGGGATGGCGAGGCTTATCTCCATTACGTTGTGCATAACATGCCAACAAGACTTGAGTTACTTACGAAATTCAAAGGATTGTTGTTGTTCGCGTCCCCGACTTGATGCGTTCGTTACATGAGTGTGTGTGGGACTGTATTTAGCTTGCTGTCTCTGTTTCTAAACATTGGTTTTGGGTCGGAAATATTCGTTGTGGCTAACGTAGATATTATTTTCTTAATGTTGAATGTATATACGTACACACACACACATATATATATATATATATATATATATATATATATGCATATATATGTATATACAGTATATGTATATATATATATATATATATATATATATATATATATATATATATATGTATGTATATATATAACATATATATATATATATATATATATTTATATAGATATATATATATATATATTTATATATATATATATATATATATATATATATTTATATATATATATATATATATATATATATATATATATATATATATATATATATATATATATATATATATATTCTAGCCAATGAGGCGACTGGCGAAATCTAGCAGAGGCCCTTTGCGTCAATAGGCGTAGGAGGAGATGATATATATATATATAAATATATATATATATATATATATATATATGTATATATATATATATATATATATATATATATATATATATGCAGTATATATATTATCTTCTCCTGCACTTACTGACGCAAATCCCCGGGTAAGAATTCACCAGTATTCTCTCTTGAGGCTTTAAATCAATACTTTTCCATTCATCATTTCCTACTTCATGCTTTATAGTACCCAGCCATGTAGGCCTGGGGCTTTCAACTCTTCTAAATCCTTGTGGATCATAGTTAAACATTTTTTGAAGTAATCTCTCTTGGGGAGTGCGAAGAGCATGCCCAAACCATCTCCATCTACCACTCACCATGATCTCATCAACATATGGCACTCGAGTAATCTCTTATAGTTTAATTTCAAATCCCGCCTTGCTATATATATATATATATATATATATATATATATATATATATATATATATATATATATATATATATATATATATATATATATATATATTCCGGACACGCTACCTGTACCCATCTTTTGGGTAAGGGGAGGTAGTTATACCCTCGTTATAAGGGTTGCGTGTGCGTGCATATCTTTATTTAAATATTTTGCCATCATTTTGACGGGTCGCATACACTAGTTGATAAATATTACTTAGGCGACTGAAAGTTAGTTTTGTGGGCGAATTGAATAAAGTTATACTGTAGTTCCGATCTGTCCAACGTTATGAGATTAACCAATTGTCGAACGATTCTCAATTGAACTATCTAATCAAAGAACCATTACCATTTGATATATGATTCATTGCGCTTCAATTAAATGATAATCGAACGCTTTTAAAGTTAATTATAGATATTCAACTTCTCACTGAGAAAATCATATATGTGAAATTCAGTTTTTTTTCCCAAAAATTAATAGCTTGATTTTTTTTATATGTATGTCTTCTTATGCTTATGCTTGAAATTGAAATTAAAATTAAGATGTGCATCAGTATATATATATGTGTATATATATATGTATATGTATATATATATATATATATATATATATATATATATATATATATATATATATATATTATATACTTTATATGATGCCCAGGTCAAGTTCCCTTTACTTTACAATCTTGGTTTAGTGGTGAGAGAGAGAGAGAGAGAGAGAGAGAGAGAGAGAGAGAGAGAGAGAGAGAGAGTTGTTGTTGTTGTAAGTTTGGAGAAGCTGGCTTCTATTACAATGTGTTTCTTGTAGAAAGTGTTCTTATCCTTAGCTCTACGAGCGATGATTTTCATATACATTGTATATGGAAATAGATTATTTTGCTTACATATGATCTCGTAGATTATACGGTTATAGACACATTCCTTGCTAAAGCAAGTGTCTGATCAAGAGAAGATATTCTGATCTCATATAAAAGCAAACACTGACTTTTTGAAAAGGGTAAAAGATGTGGTTTAGATAAATCTAATTTAGATTTTATAATTTAAATATTTTTTTTTAGTGTGGTTGCCGTTATGAAAGGTATACTGTTGCGAAACTCAATTAGTTTATTTTTTCTATTCAATATTGTCTTGGAAGGAACCTGCTATTTTTTTATATTCATTAAGAATGGCAGGTGTAGTAAAGATTACAAAGATGATAAGAGTGTCATGTCTGAGATGGTGTTGGCACATTTTGAGGAGGGATGGGAGAGAGGGAGTGAGGAGGGCTTGGGAGCAACCTGTCAAGGGGATAAGATGAAGAAGGAGGCAGAGAATTAGATGGCGAGATAAGGTGAAGGAAGGTATGGAGAGAAGAGGTTTGGTGGAAGAGGATGCCTTTGATAGAAGGTATTAGAGACGGGGCATCAGGCAACCGACCCATTAACGTAAGGATAATGGTGGGAAAGAAATTGTCTCTATATCGTAAATTTAAACTTTATATTAAAAATTGATTATATGTTAAATTTTGAATCCTGGGTTAAAGCCCATTAATTGGAATCGAACGTTAGATCATCTGGTATTGCAATTACCGAGTAATTTATTAAGAAATTGGCTTCAAATTGTACTTCAGATTCCAGTAAAGGGTGAGGATAATACGTAATTAGACGAATGAAATTAAACTAGAGGCTTGATTTAGAACAGAAGGCTGACGAATCAGCACCCCTTGTTCGATTATAAAACTTTAAACTATCCGTTTTTTAAAGTAATTAAATAAAAAAAAATTACAAGAAGTATAATAAAGTTTCGAAATCGTTCAAATCAGCCTTTCATATAAATCCTTTTGATTGTTATGACCCGTTTAATATCATATTACAATGTTTAGTTTTATTAACAATAGTAATATTTGAAATAATAGTCATGATAGTAATATTCAAAGTAATAAAGATACTACTACTACTACTACAACAACTACAACAAGAATTAATAATAAGGGGGTTAATAATGGTCGTGGTAGCCTATTGCAAACGTCCCTGTTGGCGATCTGTCGATCGGGGGTTCGAGTCGCGCTCAAGATCGAGAGTTTCCTGTAGTTTCTGCAACCTCACCATCCTTTTGAGCTAAGGATGGGATGTTTGGGGACGCCCATATGGCTAACCGTCGATTCATCAGCAGCCATTGCCTGGCCCTCCCTGGTTCTAGCTCTCTTGCTGATCATATGTATATGCGGTCAGTCTCTAGGGCATTGTCGCTGTTCCTTGCCTCTGCCATTCATGAGCGGCCTTTAAGCATTCTTAATGATAATAAAGGAAAATATAATTGCAGTTAGTATTAGCTAACATAAAAGTTGGGAGAATAAGTTAACTTTCGACTAGAAGAATATTTTACCTTTTAACTATAAACTCATATCAAAATCTCTTACATTTTATATACGAATTCGTGTTATTGAATGAAACCTCAATTTAAAATTGTAAACGCATCATAATACTGATTTAAAGGGAGGACAAAATAAAATGGAAAGTCAGGTTTTGTCAATCAGAATTGTTGTCTTACCTGTCTCACGGATTTTAGGGAAGGGCGTATGCAGAGGATATGGATGGGCTGATAGGAAAGATGAATGATAGCAGATAGATTTAATTATTTTTATTTTATATTTTCCTTATGTATTTATACTTTCACACACAGACACACACATGTATATACAGTATATATATATATATATATATATATATATATATATATATATATATATATTTATATATGTGTGTGTATATATATATATATATATATATATATATATATATATATATATATATATATATGTATATATATAATGAGAGAGGGAGAGAGAGAGAGAGAGAGAGAGAGAGAGAGAGAGAGAGAGAGAGAGAGAGAGAGAGAGAGAGAGAGAGAGAGAGCTATTAATTTGGTTTTCTTCATAATAGATTCATGACAAGAAATAATTTAAAAGCATTTGCATTGTATAGAATTCCAGAAGATAACAATATATGCATACAGGATTGGTGTTAAGATATGTGAATATTATTAAGCGAATCTAAAGGAAACTATCCAACATAATCTATATTATCAATGAATTTGAAAGGTTTACAAACCGGAAAAATGAGTGGAATACCATATAGTAACAATAATATAAAATATATACGCAAAAGTGACATTTTTCCAGCGAATATACGCGTTGAATTCTAACAACTGAATATGAATATACTGGAAACGCAAATTGCCACTGAATGTGATATAATTGATGAAAGCTGGAATATTGATAGACTAGCAATTCTCTGTTCCTGAAATGAATGTAAATGGAGCGTAGTCGATGGGGGGGGGGGGGGGGGGGGGGGGCGTTGTTTTGAGGCGGGGACATGGGCAGGTCGGGGGATGAATTGGTATTTGATAAACATTAAAAGCAGACGAAAATATCATGACTTTTTAGTCAATAGAACTTCGGAGTTTTCGACTTTGAATTTCAATTTTCTATGAATGATCGTGAAATATAGGAAACATTGATTTCCAATTCCCAATCGTCGTTAAATGGGAACTTTTACTATAGTACGAGGCCTACTATTTGAACTTCGTCAAATTATTTTTATTTTCCTTTTAATGGATTCAGTTTTAAATATTTTTTTTTTCATCTCGTTTCATTGTTATAATGAATAACATCATTAAAAAAATATCCATGAAAATATTTTCTTATTTCATAAATATCTTTACGGTTTGACTGCGTCTTTATTACTTTAACTACTGTAGTGTACGCGACCCGTTAGAAATTACGGCTAAATAAGTAGAAAGGGATGCACTTATACACACACACACAAACGGATTCAACCTTACCACCCCATCCCCATTTTCCAACTGTAACCTTCTTACCTGGATATGACTACCGAATAATTATACGTATGTCAATGCCGTTATATGTGACCAGAAATGAATATATATATATATATATATATATATACATATATATATATATATATATATATATATATATATGTATATATATATATATATATATATAAATATATAAATATATATATGTATATATATTATATATATATATATATATATATATATATATATATATATATATATACACACACACATATATATAGCCAGAAACTTGCTCTTTATATTATATAGGTGAGATAATAATTCCAAATTACATACCCTTTTCAATTTATATCCTCATTTTGTTTTTACATGCAAATCTCCATATGCACATTCCAGTTGTCAACCTTCTATTGTATTGCAACTGTTTCTACCTCTATTAATTTGATTTACTTTCATCCTTTTTTATATCAATCAGATAATTTGATGAGTTTTGTAATTTGGGAAAATGTTTATTATCACATAATTAATCTGAAAGATAACAGTTTTACATGTAACGAAGACATTTTCTTTTGAATTGGAATAAGCCATCATCACATCATATTTATTTCCACATAAAAATCTGCTGACAGCATCATTGATTAATACACCTCCCCCAAGAGAGAGGGGAGACTGAAGTCTCTGGCCAACGTCTCCCTTATATAACAGAGAGCACGTGTCTGGCTATATATATATATATATATATATATATATATATATATATATATATATATATATATATATATATATATATATATATATGACTTTGCGTTGACGCTTAGCGGCATGGCCAGACATATAACAATTTAGACTCTCCCCGTTCTTCGGGTAGGGGAGTATATAATGAAGTGCATTATATATATATTTCCGGTCAGCTGAGCGACATTGCCGGATTAATAACTACATGGTCTTTCCCCGTCGCTGGGGTAGGATGGAGAAGTAGTCATACCGTGGTGAGAAGGGTTACTTCGAGAGGTACACTCTGAAATCACAACATTAACAAAGGGGGAAGTGGTGGGATGCGTTGAATCTGTGTTTGTGTGTGCATATCAATCTAATTATTTAGCCCCTATTATAGACGGGTCGCGTACGCTAGTATAAACACATCCAATGCCATCCACAAGATGGAGGACACATTATATAAGCTTCCATATATATAAGCCATCTCGTTCTCTTCACACCATCATCCACGGAAATGAGAGGCATTAACATAATGACCCCGAAAAGTGTGAAAAATCAGATATTGTGGCTCCATTGTCTCCGTCATTATGAAGGGTCCTTTGTTCGGCGGGAGTTCCTCGTCGAAGTATTGTAACCTTTTTAGATGTCATTCTTTCGAGGGAGGTCGAAGGAACGTGACGTCAGACATGCTCCGAATCTCAACTTGTGTAAGCGTGTGTGTGTGTCGTCCGAGTAGTTTAGTCTGAGAGCCAGTCTGGAAGAACAAAAACTCATTTGGACCTTCTTTGTGTGTGTATATATATATATATATATATATATATATATATATATATATATATATATATATATATATATGTATATATATATACATACATATATATATATATATATATATATATATATATATATATATATATATATATATATATATATATATATAATTGTACACTTTGATGAGGGCAAATGTGTATTGGTCGAAATATGGTGATTTATTTATATATCCTTTGTTTCTTTAATGGTCCTTTTGAAAAAAAAAAAACATGTTAAACTTATTGCAGTTAGAAATAAGGCACATGTATATGCACGTATATCAACTGCAGGACAAAGGCCCCAGACATGTTCTTCCACTTGCGTCTGTTTATGGCCTTTCTATGTCAGGCTATGCCTGTAAATTTTCTTTGCTCGTAAATCCAATGTATTCTCTTCCTTCCCCTTCCCCGTTTGCAATCTGTGGGTACCCCTTTTGTAATTCTTAATGACTATCCATTATTTGTCCACATCATATGTCCTGCCCATGTTCCTTTTTTTTCTTATATATTGTTAGAATATCCTCCTTTAACTATTTTCGCATATATGTTGCTTGATACACATTAGAAGAGGTGTAATATACCAAATGAAAGATTATTTTCTAATAAGGGATGGAGTTTTGCTTTCTTTATTACTTATACCGTTTCTTGCGCATAGTGTAATTATTTCGAATGAATATATTCAATAATCATTTATGATAAAGATAACATATATCATAAGCAAACAGTATATATATGTGGAGCCACAGAATACTACAAGCACTAATCAATGTTTTGAAGAGATTAAATGCCAAAGCAATGAGCAATTGAACAATGATTTACTATTCATCGCTGCTGTTTTAACTTACAATACAATTAGAATGTTTTCAATTTGTTAACTTTTAAGCTTTTGTCATCAAAGGCATCAGCTGTTCACTAAAGTTGCCGCAGAAATTCTGGGCGAAATAAGCCCCACCCATTGATGTCGTCATAGCTAATCATGTTGTCTCCTACGTGACCCCTAGTAACGTGGGAGACAACGTGATTGGCTTTGACGTCATCACTGGGTGGGGCTTATTTTGTCTGGAATCTTTGTGCCGACTCATGATCTCTCCTATATGATAAAGAGCAACGTGTCTGGCTATATATATAGATATATTTTTCCTTTCACGCTCAGCGTCATTGCCAGACGTATGAACCCTTGGTCTTTCCTTGTCCCTCGGATAGGTTGAGGAGAGTAGCCATACCCTAACAAGTGGGGTGTACCCGGAGAGGTACGCTGGGAAAGGGGGAGGGGGTGAGAAGAGTTGAATCTTTGAATGTGTGTACGTGTGTATGTATATCTAAAAATATAGCGGCCATTTTTGACGGATCGCTTACGCTAATAATAATGATAATAATGATAATAATAATAATGATAATAATGATAATAATAATAATGATAATAATAATAATAATAATAATAATAATAATAATAATAATAATGTACATACACAACACACATCTAACAAAGCCCTTTCAATCATGTGGGAGAAGAGAACTCAAGCACATGGCCAATATTGAAACTACCAAATCGAACCCCTTTTCGACAAAAGACCTCAAGATCTCTGACACTGATTAATCGTCGTGTCCAGGTGCAGCAACATTGTCTAGTGAGAGCAATAATACTGGGCATAGAATGGGTGGGAGCCTGGGAGTGAGGGTTAACGTGATGCTTATGAGAATCCATCTGTCCAAGTGGGCTATCATTCAAAATACCATCAGTTTAATGTCAGTAATCTGCAGAGGCTTCGGGAGAGACACGTAAAGGCCATTTAAGTATTAATTTAAATACTCTTATTTATAATTTTTTGTTTTAAATGTAATTAACAGCGTAAGTTTAAGATTTCTCCTCGTAGAAAAATATTTTATATATATATATATATATATATATATATATATATATATATGTATTTATATATATATTTATATATGTATATATAAATATATATATACATACGTATGTATATACTATATATATATATATATATATATATATATATATATATATATATATATATATATATTCTACTGCCGTTGAAATATAAGAATCAGCTTATCTACCTCTATATCGATATATCTCTAAAAGCAATGGTAGGATTTTAAAAACCATTCTCAAAAAATTTCCATTTATAAAAATACCGAACAATTTTATGAAATGTCATTTCAGGAATTAAACGAAAGGGAACTGAATAACTTAAATTTCTTAGCCCATTAATGTACAGTTGGACACAGGAGTCCGTGGCACACCTCGCTTCGAAGGAGTACACCCTGTCACACCTTACATCGCGGCGAGTAACCAAACAGATAGTGTAGGGAGAGAGGGCAAAGTTGGATGGGGCTAAACATAGGAACTCACCGTGCAGTAAGGGTGTGGCTGGGTGTACTTCTTCGGAGCCCTGGGTCCTAGAAATTCCTATTTCAAACCCATTTCCGGAAGACACGGGAGTTTGTAATTAATTACAAATCTGTCGCCACATTAGAGTTTTCCTTGGATATGCCCTTCTTGCCCGTACACAGCTAAAAGGGCATTAACGACGTGAACAAGACGTTTTCCAAAGCTGCTCCTGTCTTAATAACAGGTCGTTTGAGACCTTCAGCAGATATGAATAATGTATCAGAGTTCCCGTCTTCATTCGCGGTTTGAAAACAAGGTTGGCGTGCCTGTGATAGAAGGGGAAAGCCAAGCAGTACTTAAAGAAGACTTCTATTAAAAGCTGTCTGTAGAAAACGTTACTTCGCCTACAAACAGCTAAGAATTTTTTGTGGATTTGAATTAATGTACACACAAAGGCAAACAATGATCCGCACACAATCATATGCGTGAATAAACATATATCACACACTCGTGGACACACAAATATATATATATATATATATATATATATATATATATATATATATATATATATATATATATATATATATGTATATATATAATTATATATTTATATATATATATCTACATATATATACATATTTTATATATATATATATATATATATATATATATATATATATATATATATATATATATATACATATATATATATATATATATATATATATATATATATATATATGTGTGTGTGTATATATATATATATATATATATATATATATATATATATATATATCTGATAAAATGCAAGGTCTTTATATTATTATTATTATTAT
>NC_090729.1:185327057-185329557 GCF_036898095.1 Palaemon carinicauda | reverse complement strand
ATATGAAATAGTAATAGGATCAGTGTTTATTAGTACGTCTCTTATGTCAAACTCTTTTTTTGTGTTAGTAATGAATTAAATGCATTACTTTATAAACATTTACTATTTATAGGCCTCTCTAACTAGCCTTTTGATGCGAATTATCATGATCAATAATATACCACGAGAAAATCATACACTCAATTTCATAGATCAGTATCACCAATTCAGTAAAAATCCGTTTTAGGGAGACTAATTTTAATAAACGTTTACCTATCAGGTCTAGAATATTTATCTCTCAAGGAAGATCTATATATTTCTCTTGATCTCTTAGAACCTTAGGCTTGTGGTAACGTCCTTGCCTGGTGATCGCCAGGGATTCGAGACACGCTGAGACTAGTTAGTTCATTGGGTCGATGCAACCTCACCATCCTTTTGACCTGAGGAAGGGTTTTTGGGGGGAGCTTATAGGTCTATCTGCTGAGTCATCAGTAGCCATTGCCTGGCCATCCCGGCTACTAGCTTCTGTGGAGAGGGGCTTGTGCGCTGATCATATGCATATATAGTCAGTCTCTAGGGCATTGTCTTGCTTGATAGGGCAATGTGTCTGTCCCTTGCCTCTTCCATTCTTAAGCCACCTATAAAACCTTTAAAACAGGCCTCCCCCCCTAACATCAGAGCTTATCAGCTATTAACAAAAAAAGATGTAAGAGCTTAAATGACATAAATGAAGAAAGAGTTCGAATGAAAAAATAAGCTTGAATGACCAAAAAAAGGGAGAGTTTGAATGACAAAAAGAAATGAATAAGAATTTGGATGACAAAAAAAAAAAAAAAAGATTAGAGTTTGAATAACCAAAACAAAAAAGGAAAAAAAGTTAGAATTACAAATAGTAAGAGTGAATGACAGAAATTAATAGTTTGAATGCCATAAAGAAGTAAGAAATTGAATCACAAAAAAAAAAAATGACAAATAAAATGGAGGTAAGTATTTGAACGACTAAAGAAGTAAGAGTCTTAATGCAAAACCGTTATATTTTGTTTTCCATAAAGAAGTAAGAGTTTGAATGTCAAAGAATAAAAAAAATTGAATGACAAAATGAAAACGTCAGAGTTTGAATGACAAAAAATGAAGCCAGAGTTTAAGAGACAAGGAAAAAAAGAAGTCCGAGTTTGAATGACAAAAAAAATTGAAGTTAAGAGTTTGAATGACAAATAAAAAAAAGAAGAAGTCAAGTGTTTGAATGACAAAAAAGTCAGTGTGAATGACAAAAAAAGAAGTCAGTTTGAATGACAAAAAAAGAAGACAGAATTTGAGTGACAAGAAAAAAGAATTAAAAGTCTGAATGACAAAAAAAGAAGTCAGATTTTGAATGACAATAAAGAGGAAGTTAGTTTGAATGAAAAAAAAAAAAGAAGTGTCAGTTTCAATGACAAAAAAAAAGAAGTCATAGTTTGAATGACAAAAAAAGAAAGAAAAAAAAGAATAAGAGTTTGAATGTCATTGAACTTCTGAACCACAAAGAGCTTTCATCTTGAGACGGGTAATTGAGGCTCGGGAGATTTCCCACTAGATCTACATCACTTGATTCACATTCTTTCCTGGAGTAAGAAATATCCAGGCTTTTATCTCCCTCATTAAAATGTGCATTCATTTTTTCATAAGAACGTATTCATAAGCTTTTTTTTTTATAGTTTTTAGTGTAAAGGTTTATCACTTTTTTTTTTATCTTTTGAATTTGTGTGCGTCTCTGTGTGCACGAATGCGTGTATTATATGTACGTGTTTTAAGAAGGAAAATTAACTTTCTTTTTATAGTTTTCAGTGTAAAGGTTTATCACTTTTTTGTTTTCATCTTTTTAATTTGGGTTCGTGTATGTGTGTATGAATACATGTATATCAATTATGAATATGTTTTATGAAGAAAAATTATCTTTCCTTTTATAGTTTTCTGTGTAAGGTTTATCACTTACAGTGTTTATCTTTTTAATTTGCGTGCTTGTATGTGTGTGTATGAATGCATGTATATCAATTATGAATATGTTTTTAAGAAGGACGATTAGATCTGATAAAGATTAGAAACCATTTTGGAATTTCGAATTAAAATCTCATTTGAAGAAATGTTTTAAGAATCATCGAATATGTTCTGGTAATAGAATAACGAACAATATTGTATTGTTTGAATTTCTGGACATCCACCAGCATAACGACAAATATAATAAAAACTGTGTTGTGCTTGCAATTGAAAGCAAGCATGCATAAAAGAGAAATAATTGGATGACGTAACTTTATTTTTTTTATTTTTTTTTACAAAGAGGAGGATATTTATACAGACAAAAACCATGTAGTTAAGCGTTATAATAATTAGAATTAAATAGACCAGAATAATAAAAAGACAATAATATTGTTATTATTTTTATCATTATTTCACTAGCCAAACTACAACACTAATTGGAAAAACAGGATGCTACAAGCTCAAGGGCTCCAACAGGGAAAGTAGCCCAGCGAGAAAAGGAAAAAAA
>NC_090729.1:185309557-185319557 GCF_036898095.1 Palaemon carinicauda | reverse complement strand
TAGAATATACTTATCATGACTTATCACGATTTATCAAATAGCACTACTACTACTACTACTACTACTACTGATAGTAATAATAAAGATAATGACAATGATGATGATGATAACACTCATTATTATCATTAGCATTATTATTAGCGGTAGTAATATTAGTAGTAGCAGCTGGTATATTAATAGCAGCATCCTTAATAATCAGGAAACGGCACACAATAAAAGCACTTACTTCGGATTAGGCCTATCCGAGCAACGCGAAAAACGAAGATTACGTAACCCCCATTTCGCGACTCCAATCGATGATTCTCCAGCCTTTATCTCCAAAGCACTCTGTGTCTCCTCCTCATATCCATATGTCATTCAGACGCCAGTCTCTTCCCGTGTCACCATCTCCAGTCACTCAGAAATCGGTCGGTTTTTGATCTCACGACTGAGTGACCGGACGCGAATCAACGAGAGAGGTTTTCTATTCCGCAATATACGAACACGGATTCCTTTTTCGCGACTTTTCTTTTTAAATATTGGTATGCGGTTAGCGTAAAAGATGACGATTATGGGAATGATTCTAAATAAATGGCGTGATGTTATTTGCAGCGGGGGTGGGGGTGGGGCGGGGGGGGGGGGGATTAAGACGGGTTCTGATGACTGGCGATATCCATTCTTCAATTTCGAGGCATGCAATTTCCGAGGGTGTATTGAGTCTCATTCTTTGAAGATGGATCGCGAGAGAGGGACTCATCGATTGACGTCTTAGGAGGAGAGAGAGAGAGAGAGAGAGAGAGAGAGAGAGAGAGAGAGAGAGAGAGAGAGGATGTATTTTAGGGCAGATGGTATCTTCAACAATTTCAAGAGAGAGAGAGAGAGAGAGAGAGAGAGAGAGAGAGAGAGAGAGAGAGAGAGGAGAGAGGATGTATTTTAGGGCAGATGGTATCTTCAACAATTTCAAGAGAGAGAGAGAGAGAGAGAGAGAGAGAGAGAGAGAGAGAGAGAGAGAGAGAGAGAGAGAGAGAGAGAGAGAGAGAGAGAGAGAGAGAATCCAAATGGAAAGGTCAAGAAAGTTCAGGTTTAAAAATACTTTCATATCATGATAATTTTCTGAAGTAGTTGGTATGTGTATTAATGCTGCCTTTGTATAGGTTAACGAGTGGAAAATGTAATAACCTTATAAGATTATCTCAATACTTCTTACACGGGTATTGAAATAGAATCTTTAGAATTTGAGGTGAGAAAACTACAATTTTAATATTGAAGATGAATGATTGTCGAATAGCATATATATATATATATATATATATATATATATATATATATATATATATATATATATATATATATATATATATATATATGTATATGTATAATATATATGCATATATATATATATATATATATTGCATGATGTAATTCCTAACCTAATGGCTTTCTTAACTTTATGAATAAGTTCTCTGTCTGGTAATCTAATATCCCCAGACAGAAAACGTATCAGAAAAGTTAAGGAAAGCAGAAGTTAAGAAATCCATGAGTCAAATTAATTCATGCACATTGGTTCTCTTATATATATATATATATATATATATATATATATATATATATATATATATATATATATATATAATATTGTATATGAGATGCTTCTTATTTTATTATATATAGAAAATAAAGATAAGAATAGAAATGTTTTAAAATATTATTATTGTACATTCTCAAACAGTAAAGTCAATCTTTTGCCAAAATAATTGGAGAGAAATTAACCAATTTTCCACACCATAAAAGGATTTTCAAAGATAAGGGAAAAATATATTAAATTAGGATGAATGAATAATTATGCAGATAAGAAGTAATATTTGACTTTAAAGTAAATTCCTCAACACTTTATGAATAAGCGTCTTCCAAGTGTATAGAAATCAGGTATAATAATATTATTATTATTATTATTATTATTATTATTATTATTGTTATTAGCTAAGCTACAACCCTATGTGGAAAAGCAGGATGCTATGAGCCCAGAGGATCCAATCGGGAGAATAGCCCAGTGAGGAAAGGAAACAAGAAAATAATATTTGCTCTAAGTGAACTCTAGAGAGAGAGAGAGAGAGAGAGAGAGAGAGAGAGAGAGAGAGAGAGAGGAGAGAGAGAGAGAGAGAGGAGTCTATTGTGTGCTTTTGTTTTTCTCTTGGTTTGATCGTGTGCTTAAGTGCACGTTTTCCCTCTGGTACTTTTGTCACTGTGCTTTTCGTTTACTCATTAGTGCCCGAGTGTTTGTCGCCTTTATCCCCTGGAAAATATTCCTTAGCAAAGGTGTTTGTTAGAATGTTGGTTCGCTCTCCCACGTATTCTCCTATTTGCCTTTTTTTCTTGTTTCTCAAACGCTTTGTACCTTAGTGATGCGACCTCTCCTCCTCCTCAGAATAGAGAGTCCTCAGAAACGGCGTGAATAATGTTTTCACGTCTGTGTCCAGAATTCTAAGTAGCTGTTGGAATCCATTCGTTTGTTTGTCTTTTTATACAGATGGAGATAGGAGGTTTTGTCCTGGCGTAACGCACAGCTCCTCTGCTTAGGAGTTGTAATGAATAAATTTAAAGGTTGCATATAGAGATTGTGTTACAATGCTGAATATGCCTTTTTTTATATGGGAATGGAAATCCAGGAGTTTCAGGGAGGCCTTTTACACACACACGCACCCACACAAAGGCATAGACATATATATATATATATATATATATATATATATATATATATATATATATATTTATATATATATATATATATATTTATATATATATATATATATATATATATATTTATATATATACATACATATATTTATATATATATATATATTTATATATATTTATATGTATATATATATATATATATATATATATATATATATATATATATATATATATATTTATACATATATATATATTATTTGTATATATATATATATATGTATATATATATATATATATATATATATAATGCTTCACGATATGATTTTGTGTTACAATGAAATTAAACTTCTTTAGACCTTTATATATATATATATATATATATATATATAATATATATATATATATATATATATATATATATATATATATGTGTGTGTGTGTGTGTGTAAAATGACGCTTTACGATAGGATTTTGTGTTACAATAAAATTAAACTTTCTTAGACCCTTCAGGTTGAGCCTTCTACTCTCAGTTTAAGGTTGCGAATAGAGACAGCAAAAATAAGTTCGCCATATGAATGAACCTGTGATTCTGGCAGCCATGTAATCGAATAATTGATTTATGGGCACGAATATTAATCGTAGCCTTGACTGTTAGCTCCAGCAATAGGTACACAATCGAAGCAGTAAGAACAATATATAAATCTTTAGTCATTGGCAGATGAGAAATGAAAACTTTAAATGTTATATTGAACTTAGACATATGTATTTTTTATACGCAGCCAATTTGTGTTTTGGAGTTCTTAATTAAAAAATAAGATACGTTGTACTAAAGTTATCCTAAAGGACAATGAAGATTGAATCTGATGACACTGAATAGTGAAATGGTTTTTCAATTCATTCATATCTTAACGCTTTGTCTGCTTTCATACTTAGAGACGAATAGCAGAACAATTTGTGTTCTCTAATTATTATACAAAGGGAGAGCAAATATTATTGTTTTAACTTGATAGCGACCACTTTCAACCGACAGTACAGTTTATAGGTTTAAAGGCCGCTCATATATGACATAGGCCAGGGACTGTGAAATTGCCCATTGCCTCATCAAGCAGGACAATGCCCAAGAGAATGATCATATATACATATGATTAGCGCCCAACCCCCCTCTCCACCCAAGCTACGACCAAGGAGGGCCAAGCAAGGGCTGCTGACGACTCGGCAGATAGACCTATATGCTCCCACAAACCACTCCATATTTAGCTCACAAGGATGGTGAAGTTGCAGCGACCAAAGAAATTAACGAGGTTGAGTGGGACTCGAATCCCAGTCTGGCGTTCACCAGTCAGGGACGTTACCACATTGGCCACCACATCGTCATTAATTCCGGTACATATCACGGGAAGCTGAAGAGGCGCCTGACAGTTGCATGGTATAGCAGGCAACGCTGTTTAGCAACGCGGCCTGTAAAACAATGTTGCAGAGGTTGTAAACACGTGAGCAAATGCTTTTTTATTAGTTTTACGATGGGGTAAGTAAATAATAATATTTTTCTGTACAGCATTTCGCGAAATTAATGAGAATGCTTATGATCACGAGTTTACAAACCCAGCGACATTATTTTACAGGCTGCGTTGCTAAACACAGCAATGCCTGCTATATTATGCAACTGTCAGGTGCCTCTTCAGCGTCCCGTGATATGCCAATAATTTCTCTTTTGCTAAACACATTGTTGCCAGTAATTTATCTTTTGCTAAACACAGCGTTGCCTGTGATTTCTCTTTTGCTGAACACAGCGTTGCCAATAGTTTCTCTTTTGCTAAACACAGCGTTGCCAATAATTGTTCTTCTGCTAAACACAACGTTGCCAATCATTTCTATTTTTGCTAAACTCAGCATTACCAATAATTTCTCTTTTGCTAAACACAGCGTAGCCAATAGTTTCTGTTTTGCTAAACACAGCTTTGGCAATAATTTCTCTGTCGCTAAACGCAGCGTTGCCAATAATTTCTCTTTTGCTAAACACGGCATTGCCAATGGTTTCACTTTTGCTAAACAAAGTGTTGCCAATAATGGCTCTTACTAAACACAGCTTTGCCAATAATTTCTCTTTTGCCAAACACAGAATTGTCAATAATTACTCTTGCTGAACACAGCGTTTCCAATAACTCATATTTTGTGGAACAGCGTTGCCAATAATTTCTCTTTTGCTAAACACAGCGGTGCCAATAATTTCTCTTTTGCTGAATACTGTAGCCAATAGTTTCTCTTTTTCTAAACACAGAGCTTTCTTCTACAATGTAAAGCCCAAGCCTTAATGGTTCAAAGTTTAAAGGTTACTCATGGATGGCAGAAGCTAGGGACAAATGAGAATGCCCTAGCAAGACAATGCCCTAGAGATAGACCAAATACCCTTATGATCAGTGCCCAAGTTCCTTTTCCACCCATGCTAGGACCAGGGAGGACCAGGTGATGCCTGTAGACTCACCGGCTAGACCTCTAGGTTCCCCAAACCCATCATCCTCTACTCACAAGGATGATGACCTTGTAGACACTACAAGAAACTATCGAGTTTGAGCGGGACTCGATCTCCCGTCCAACAGAACGCCAGGCAGGGATGTTTCCAATAGGCCACCACAACCCCTTGAAATGTGTCGGAATTATTGAAGCCAACTGTACAATCATCATTCACCGATTAAGTAATAGAATTTGAAAACAAATGAACTTAGCCATCACTACCACAACGCACAAAGAGCCTTCATTGTACCACTGTTTCTCTTTCAGTATTATATATATTTTCTTAGGAGATAAATAGACATTGCCATCCAAGGGAGGCCAGGCATTTATCACTCGCACTTTGCGCCGTTAGAAACTCTTATTGGCTGCGACTCTCTCATAAATTCCAGTGTTATTCTAATCTTTTATTTTTCCTCGCCATTCTCGCTCGCCATAAATCGCGCTATATACTCTTTCGAAAAGGATTTCGCCTTGTTTTGACTTTGTTTGGGGTGGCCGTTGATACAGTTAATGCTATTTACACAATGGTGGCAAATATTTGTTATTTGTTATGATTGAGCGTACCTATACGTACGGACACACACGTGTATATATATATATATATATATATATATATATATTTATATATATATATATATATATATATATATATATATATATTATATATATATATATATATATATATATATATATATATATATATATATATATATATGTACTGTATGTATGTATGCATGCATGTATTTGTATATATATATATATATATATATATATATATATATATATGGATAAATACGTATGTTTTATATATATATATATAAATATATAAATATATATATATATATATATATATTATATATATATATTTATATATATATATATATATATATATATATTATATATATATATATATATATATATATATATATATATATATATATATATATATATATATATATATATATATATATATATATGTACACTTACACATACATATTAAACTACTACTACTACTACTACTACTACTACTACTACTAATGATAATAATAATAATAATAATAATAATAATAATAATAAAGTAACAAATAACGTCCATGGAAACTTTCTCAAAAAAAAAAAAAAGTAAAGCCGACCTAAGCAAAACAGTTCTCCAGAAAGTCGGATCAATGGTGAATTCTTGAGGTGGAAAGGCCGATTAGGAAAAGAACTTTTTACATAAAACTGTTTTTTTCCCGAAGCCCTGTCCAGGTTTCCTGTTGCTCGCGGAATTTCCATTGCGCCATTGTAGTTTACACAAATCTTTGCTAACTTCTGTGTATTTTTTAAATATCATTGTTAACTTCTAAGTATTTTTTTTTTCTGTCAGCCTTAGGTTTTTTTTTTTACATTCTTTTGATGAGACATTTTTTTTTCTGTTGGGTACTGAAAGAATTGGGTATTTTAGTTCTTGATATTATAAATCTTATCTAAAACAATTTTTTTATCCATGACTGGTGAAAATACAAAATTGATAACTTAGTATGTTTCTTTTTACGGTCAGCCTTAGTTTTTTTCATATTCTTTTGGCTAGACCTTTTTTTTTTTGTAGGTTATTGAAACATATGGGGATATTTTTCCTTGATATTATACATCTTATTTAATTTTTTTTTCATCTATGGTAAAAATACAAAATTGATAACAACTGAGTATTTTTTTTCCGGTCAGCCTTAGGTTTTTTTTTTTTTTTTTTGTATTCGTTACGCAAGACTTTTTTTCCCTTAATGTTATTGAAATATATGGTAATCTTTTTTCTTGTTATTATAAATCTTATTTGATATTTTTTTTTCTATGACTGGTGAAAATACAAAATTGATAACTTCTGAGTATTTTGTTTTTTCGGTCAATCTTAGTTTTTTATATTCTTTTGGCGAGACTTTTTTCCTGTAGGGTATTGAAGGGTATGGTCAATTCATTTATATTATAAATCTTATTTGATATTTTTTTCTGAATAGTGAAAATACAAAATTGATAACTTAGTATTTTTTTCTGTCAGCCTTAGGGTTTTTTTTTTTTTGTATTCTTTAGGCGAGACTTTTTTCCTGTGGGGTATTGAAAGATATGGTGATTTTTTTTTATATTATAAATCTTATTTGATATTTTTTATCTATGACTGGTGAAAATACAAAATCAATAAGTATTCTTTGTTTATATTGAGAATAGTTTCTGCAAAATAGTGATTTTTTTCTGAATTATTTGGATATTTTTTTTTCTCAAAATTTTGTATACAAGTTTTATCCACATAAATATAAGTGACCCATCACTCAATCCAGAATGTCTCTCTCTCTCTCTCTCTCTCTCTCTCTCTCTCTCTCTCTCTCTCTCTCTCTCTCTCTCTTGGTGATTGTCATAAAATGTGTTTTGTTTTGGTTATGATTAGTCAATGTATATTTGAGATGTTAATTTCTGGCCAAAATAGAGTTTTACTATGAAAATATCCATTGCCTAGTTTTTCTAATAAACTCGGACCCATCTCTCATTGCATTAATACAAAAGCTCATTATATTATTTTATTTTATATTATATTATTCAAATTCTTATGACTATTTTATTGAATATATATCATATAATCAATATAAGTTTTTGTGAAAATATTGAATAATAGGACGATAAATGAACCAGATAAGATTAAAGACGCTGGATTATAAATAATAATAGTACGATAAGCATAAATAGAGTGATATAATAAGATTATCAAATCATATAAAGAAAAATAAAGTTAGTAAAATAATTTCTTCAATATCATTGCTTCAGTATTGGTATGTATTTATTTCCTCTATTAAATAAAGAGAAAGTGTCTGTAAAGTTGGCTTCATTAATTCTTGTACATTCATAGAAAGCAAAGTAGATGGCATTGCACCGGGATTAATGAAGCCAACTGTACCCTTGGGGGGGGGGGGGGTTGTTGCGTAGGCATGTGTCGTATTTTTTGAAGGGTCGTGTAAACTGGATAGGTAATATTGACCAAAAACAACAAAAAACAAAATAATAACGGAAAATATATATTTCTCCAATTCTGTTTGGCGGAGATGAAGACCAACTGGAAGGAATACTCTCTCTCTCTCTCTCTCTCTCTCTCTCTCTCTCTCTCTCTCTCTCTCTCTCTCTCTCTCTCTCTCTCTCTCTCTCTCTCTCTCTCTCTCTCTCTCATATATATATTATATATATATATATATATATATATTATATATATATATATATATATATATATATATATATATATATATATATATATATATATATACTATGTATATATACATACACACATATATATATTTATATGTGTGTGTATTTATATATATACTGTATATATATATATATATATATATATATATATATATATATATATATATATTTATTGTATATATCATTTAAGAAGTAAGCATTATTCTTTTAAAGTCTTAGCTATATTGCGAGTACAAGAAGTTATTAACAGTTGTTAAAATAATGACATTGCTGTAAAAAATTCTCTGTAGAGAGATTTACAAAATATTCTAAGATATATATATTATTGTAGGAATTTTATTTTTTATTCAATTTTATAATATTTTTTAAACCTTAAAGAAAGTATTTTGTCTCTTTCATTGCTAAAAAAGACGTAGAGAGCAAATATAAAGTATTCTACTTTTGTGTAAAATATTATTTTTTTTTCTTAAGTTCTGTTTGAATATTTAATTTCCCTTCTGGATGTTTTCCTATTTCTAATTGATAGAGATTTTTTCTTGTCACCTGAATTAAGTTACAAGTATTTATATATTTATTTATTCAACGTCCTTTCCTCTAGAAAGTGAAAGTTTCCTGGTAACTTTCTCTTCTAAAAGAAATTAAAGTTAAATTAATTTCATTACAAAGTCTAAGTCTTAGACTTTCGTCACAAAATTGAAGGCACAAAGTTAAATATTTGAATAATGAAAAAAGCAGCATTCGTTTGTATAATTATTTAATTATACAAGTATTCGAAGATAACTATTTTTTAGCTCGAATTCGAAAAAAATAAGATAGCAATAAGGAAATATATATTTTGTTAAATGGAAAATATAAACAATCCAAATAATGAAAATAATCCTTATGAAATAATTAAGAAAAACTAGATTTCGGAATTTAACAAGTGTAATAATTAAGAAAATAAAAGATTATTTAACATATGTGATAGTTACAAAAAAATAAAAGATTTGGGAATTTAACAAATGTAATAATTAAGGACATAAAAGATTAAATAATTTAACAATTGTATTAATTAAGAAAATGGAAGATTTGGAAATTTAACTAGTGTAATAGCTAAAAAGAAAAATGAAAAGTTTGGTAATATAGCAAGTATAATAATCAATAAAATAAAAGATTAAGGAATTCAGCAAGTATAATAATAATTAAGAAAGTAAAAGACGAAAACCTCCTGGGAGAAAACAGGAAAATGTAAGAAGCGAGTCGTCCTTTAATCGGCCAGATTTGCCCGGACAGTTGTTTGATCCTTGTTTTCATCAGCATTCCATTATGGAAATCCCTCTCCGCCAACAGCTGTCATTCCACTAAGGGTCGTTCATTTCACCGGGGGTCTATCTGATGAGACATTCTGCTGTAACGGTCTTAAGAATGTAAGAGAAGAATATAAGAGTTTTTGTTCTTAAGGTGTGAGAATTGCATTTTCTCTGTATTTTTTTTATTCCATTTGCTTGGTCATTATTCTTAGGGTTTATACTGAATAGAAAATCCGTCCATATATTTTTTTTAATCTATGAAATAAATTTCTCTCATTTGCAGATAGATACTGCAATGCGTTATT
>NC_090729.1:185294557-185297057 GCF_036898095.1 Palaemon carinicauda | reverse complement strand
ATAAACCTAAATTTAAATGCCCCCACTTCTCTTCTGAGCTTTAGCCACTAATCTCCCTTTGTTCGGCAACAGTCCATCCTGATCCCCTTGAAATATGGAAGCGGTTATGGTAAATGAAGCTAAAAAGGGGGAGGGAAAGCCTTGACTATTGTAAATGACAACGGCATCTACCAGATGAAAGGCCGGATACCGAGAGAGGGGAACAGACAATGGAAGATTTCGATTTGCGACATATTGTTTACCAACAATGATGCCGTTTTAGTGCTGTTTTATTCCTTTCAGGTTTTAAGATTACGTCCATTAGGTCTACATATTGTGTGATTGATATTAACCCCCCCTCTCTCTCTCTCTCTCTCGCTTGCCTCCTATGATGCGGTTCTAGTGCTGTCTTTTTCCTTTCAGTTTTCAAGAATACTGTTAGTTTTTGTGCATACTGAGTCGTTTGATAATAATCTCTCTCTCTCTCTCTCTCTCTCTCTCTCTCTCTCTCTCTCTCTCTCTCTCTCTCCTCTCTCTCTCTCTCTCTCTCTCTCTCTTGCTATTTTAGTTTTCTTTCATTCCTTACAAATTTTAGGAACCCATCTCTTTGCTGTGCATACAGTATGGATTAGTAAGTATTTCCCCCATCTCTCTCTCTCTCTCTCTCTCTCTCTCTCTCTCTCTCTCTCTTGCTTTTTATTCCTTACAAATTTTAAGAACCCATCTTTTTGCTGTGCATACTCCATGGATTAGTAATAATTTCTCCCATCTCTCTCTCTCTCTCTCTCTCTCTCTCTCTCCTCTCTCTCTCTCTCTCTCTCTCTCTCTCTCTCTCTGCATCATTGGGTAGGAACATTAGTTTTGACACATTCAGGAGAGTGTCCTGAAACTTGAGAGCTTAATCATCTTCATTGCGCTGATCCTAGATGGTGTTCTGAACATTCAATTTATTGTGTTCAATTTATTACATACATTATTATTATTATTATTATTATTATTATTATTATTATTATTATTATTATTATTATTATTATTATTATTATCATAAAATTCATTGTCTTCATTATGCTTTATCCAAGTTGGAAAAGCATGTTGCTATAAGCTCAAGTGCTCCAGTAAGGAAAAATAGTCCAGTGAGGAAAGGAAAGAAGGAAATGAATTAACTACGAGAGAGGCAATGAGCAGTTAAGATAAAATAGAATTTTTTACTTTGTAATTAGTATTTTTAATACACGAGACGATTGCAAACAAAAATTATATAGGGATTTTACTACATAGATAACTGAGTTCTTTCATCCGAAAATTATTCAATTTATTAATCTAAAATTCTTTGGCATTGTCCAGTAAACTATTATTTTTTCCTGTTGAGATTAAAATTTCTTTCCACATTTTAAACTGCAAAGTTGATATTAGGAATTTGTAAACAGTAAATCTTAATTTTTTCATTGTATAGTTATTTATTCATTTTTCTGTTCTTTTCATCTTATTAATTTTTTTTCTATTAAGTTTGTTCCAATTGGCATAAATGACCATTAATGTTAGGATGCCGAATAATTATCAAACATTCATTCTGCAATATATATTATATAAACCTTTTATATCCATAAGAAATATCTTACGAAAATTTAATATAAACTTGATACAATTTCTCGAAAGCATCCTAGATTTCCACCTGAACTAGCAAAGTACAAATGAAGTCCCTAACTCCGAGATTTAATTAAAAATGTCGTGGTTTCATGGAGAGAACACTGAAACCACTTTCGAAAACCCACGTTCGTAGTTTCAGTGTTCTCTGTACCTCATGAATTAAAAGTTATGGCCAATGGAGCGGATTAATGGGCTGTGTGGGAGATTGGTTATGGTTAACTATATACTGCATATTAACTCAGTTCTGTTGCAGGGTGCACGAAAGGTTTTGTATTTCCGATACACACATACACACATATAGATATACATTATATATATATATATATATATATATATATATATATATATATATATATATATATATATATATATATATATATATATATATATTTATGTTTCTACATATAAGAGTTACGAATGAAAAATTATCTTTATTATAATTGATTAATGTATATATATATAAACTACTGTATATATACAGTATACACATATATATATATATATATATATAATATATATATATATATATATATATATATATATATATATACTGTATGTATATACTGTATGTGTATATATATATATATATATATATATATATATATATATATATATATATACATACATAAACATGTACATATATCTATTATATATCTACATATAAGGGTTACGAATAATTGTTTTTTAATTGATTAATTGAAATAAATCTAAATGACGTTTTTTCCGTGCCAGTAGATCTCTCTCTCTCTCTCTCTCTCTCTCTCTCTCTCTCCTCTCTCTCTCTCTCTCTCTCTCTCTCTCTCTCTCTCTGGATCAGTATAGTAATTTTATTTAGTCGCCAAAATTTTGAGTTTTACCTAAGCTCCTCTCTTGA
>NC_090729.1:185270947-185294057 GCF_036898095.1 Palaemon carinicauda | reverse complement strand
GCAGCACAAGAACTAAATTGAAAAAAGCAAGGCGAAACTCAATGCAGAGTACTCCCTTGAAGTCATTACTTTGAAAGGTATCAATGACTATTGATGCAACACGAAGAGACCATTAATAGAAAGTGAATAGCTGAGGGGTTTCTTCACCTGATAATAGAATTAATACTTACGACTCTTTTTAAGCTCCAGAATGCTTTTACGTAGAAATGGGAGTTCAATATAAAATATTTTTTAACTTATAAGAACTTATCAAAAGCTTATAAAGGATTTAAGAGTCTATTTCGGTCACACTACTTCGAAAATACATGGCTTTTTAAAATCTATTTTTCCGTGGATTTCTTACAATATCTACAACATCAATGCAGTTTAAGCTGACGTAATCTTAAAGAGAGAACTGCAGGGATATGAGAGAGAGAGAGAGAGAGAGAGAGAGAGAGAGAGAGAGAGAGAGTTTTAGAATGAAAAGAAAATTTTGACTTGCAAAAATAGCATGGCTTAACAAATTTGTAACTTTTATCTTGTGATTCAGACTCTATGTCCCTGAGTTGTAAGTGATTTAATTTAGAAAAACTTAGGATTAAGTCTCGCAAAATATAATAAAAAAAATTAATTGTATAGATCCCGAGGCTAACATGCCTTGGGCTGCGATTTACCCTCCCTCCCCCTCCCCCCACTTCATACCTTTCGTACTTGTGATTATATAATATTACATATACTCATACAAGCTGATCTCACTTTTTCTTTCCCTCTTTAGCCAACGAACAACCAGGCAACGAATTCCTTCCCTAAGGAACCTAGTGCCTGAGGCACCTGAAATAAGGAATCGAACGTTTGTTATTCAACATACTAGTGTACGCAACCCGTCAAAAATGACGGCTAAATATCTATATAGAAATGTACACACAAACTCTAATTTAAAGGTTCCCACTCCCTCCCCCTTTCCTAACTACAACCCGCTGGTTCAGCAATTTCCGAGTGTACCTCTGGGGGTTACCCCCTTTCACCAGGGTATGACTATTCTCTCTCCTTCCTTAGCGTAACAATTAAAATAATATATATATATATATATATATATATATATAATATATATATATATATATATATATATATATATAATATATATATACATATATATATATAAATGTATGTATATGTAATCAAAATTTGTATTTACTGTATATATATAAAAATAAAAATTTTATATATATAATATATATATATATATATATATATATATATATATATATATATATGGAGAGAGAGAGAGAGAGAGAGAGAGAGAGAGAGAGAGAGAGAGAGAGAGAGAGAGAGAGAGAGAGAGAGAGAGAGAGAGCGAGAGAGAGATGATTATGTGGCGCCAAACACTTTCTCTTTATTATATAGTGGAGATATATATGTGCTGAATAGACGTTTTGAGTCTGAAGAGTTAAAGAGTAAAACTTGTCAGTATTAGGAAGAAAAATTATAGTGGATAGAAGATGAAAAATAAAGGCTTAAATCCATTAGCTCATAGATATGGTTACTTAATGCCTTCCTTTTCAGGCCGGGTTCAATAAAAAAGAAAAAAAAAATCCGGCGGATATCTTTAATGAATCTTTGTTCCAAAGTGTTAGAAACGTCCAGAAAATAGAGCTTTTCCTATTGTTAGATTTTTTTGGTTCAAATCTTCAGAAAACTAGAAATTAGATCTACGATTTATATAGTTTTAAAAGTAGTAATGACCTGACTCGATGTGGTAATAGTTATACAAATAATAATAATAATAATAATAATAATAATAATAATAATAATAATAATAATACGGATGACTTGCAAAAAAAAGTCCATTACATATTTAAAAAGAATATATATAAGATTTTTACAAAATAAACACTAAGTACAAATAAAGCCATATCCAGTAACAGTTATACAAAAGAAATAAAAAAACATACAATTTTTACAAAAAAAAAAAAAAATATCCCTTAGTACAAATAAAGCCGTATCAAGCAGGTTTCCCTTAAAATATATTACATAATCACAATTTTACATCTCAATGCACACTCGCATGTGCTAAATCGTGAGAAATCTCAAAAAGTATCATATTCAATTAAAGAATTAAAAGGCGATTATGTATTCATACAGGAATAGCACGGGTCAAGATTATACAATTGGTTTCGATCAACTAATTGCAACAACCAGATTTTGCTAACGGCAAGTAACTTCAAAGTTTGAGCTTAGTAATTAGATTGAGTGACAAAACTGCGATTACTGTATCAAGATTTCTTACAGCAATTCAAACACAAAATTATTATTATGCTTTGTTTTACTAACGCTTGAACATCATTAGTAATTCAAACTTAAAAACTGGCACTAACCTTAGACAGTTGTTATCGAGATCAGAGATATATGACAGTACAAAAGAATAGAGGCATCAGTAAGCGAAGGTTAAACTTAACTTTCGATCTGTATTCCGAAGGGCGTTGTATACTACATAAACTAACCAGATAGGTGCCAACCCCAATGCAAAACTTTTCCTTCCTATACTCCTCTTGGTCGGCGTCAATGACCTTGGATGTCAGGATGCAAGAAAACCTCAAATCAATCAATCAATCAATACTCCCCTTGGGTACCTATTATCCGACTGTGTCCGTGATATAACACATACCCTCGTTCCCACAATGCTTTCTTAAGGATCTTTGCAATAAAAGAACCCTACATTTACATAATTTCATAAGTTGATACTAAAATAGTTAATATTCACTTGATAAAACCCTAATTTACTAAGATATAACAAAATTTCGGAATCGTGACTCATCACAAATGATATCTCTTCCTTTCTAAACTCCACGTATCCATTATTCCATTTCTTCTAATAATTCTATAGCCTTCTAGTCTTAAATTGCAATAATAATAAAAGAACACTGCATCAGATTTGTATACGTAATAGTAGATTCATCAAAAATCACAAGT
Organism: Palaemon carinicauda; assembly: GCF_036898095.1. Lineage (NCBI taxonomy): Eukaryota > Metazoa > Arthropoda > Malacostraca > Decapoda > Palaemonidae > Palaemon > Palaemon carinicauda. The sequence continues at coordinate 185,291,108 of NC_090729.1, read as the reverse complement.
TATTTGCGTTATTGATGTAGATATGACTGAGCAATTACATAACAGTAATGATAATAATATATATAAAGAATACCATCACTACTCCTATCAACTAATGATTTAAGCTTTTAAGACATACTTCATAATCCTCCCCTCGAGAGAATATTCTAAACACCTATGACTTTTAAGTTTTTCCTATTTTAAATAAATAACCAGTGATTACAGAAGATTACAGTATATTTTTTCACTGTTTCTTTTTAGCCCACGGAATGAAGAGATATTTAATAGATGATTTATATATGTATGTATGTGTATATATATATATATATATATATATATATATATATATATATATATATATATATATATATATATAAATATATATATATATATATATATATATATATATATATGTATATATATATATATATATATGAAGGGGGATACCTTGTCGTAGTTAAAGGGTTTGCGTGCCGCTATGATCAACAAATCTATACTAGTCAGAGCCACCCATACTACGTTGTTCTGCTGTGAGTGATCAGACAAAAATCTCCCACCATTACCAATCCGCAGTGGCCAGCGTGGTGATGAAAATGGCCAAACCCTAGACACGACTAAGGACATGTCTGAGGCCTTTGTCCTATAGTTTACCAGAAACGGCTGCATTTGTTGTTGTTGTTATATAGTTTACAATGATACAAAGATAAATTATCAATCATATTAATGATTGGGAATATCAGTTACCTTGCCCACATACGGAAGATTTTATGAATTTCTTTATACGGAAAATTTTATGAATTTCTTGATATCATAAAAACCCACTGCAAAATCTATTACCATCGAATAGGTACATTTTCCCAGCCAAACCCTAGACATGACTAAGGACATATCAGAGGCCTTTGTCCTGCAGTGGACTGGAAACGGCTACATTTGTTGTTGTTGTTATATAGTTTACAATGATACAAAAGAATATGTCTGAGGCCTTTGTCCTGTACTGTACCAGACACGGCTGCATTTGTTGTTGTCATATAGTTTGCAATAATATAAAGACAGATTAGTAATCATATTAATGATTGAGAATATCAGTATACCTTGCCCCCATACTGAAGAAAAGAAACTAGGTGTGAGACTTTGTGAATTTCTTGATATCAAAAAACCCCACTGCGAAATCTGTGACCATCGAATAAGTACATTTTCCTGAGCTAAACCCACGTACAGATAAAAACGCGATCTAATAACTCCCCGTCCTCAAAGGATACTGGTAACAAAAGCTCGCCGGCATGGAAAACCAAATCCGATTCCTGGAGATATAGCGTGCAATATTTTCGGTTTAAAATCTCGAGAAAAGTGCGTTCTTCCAGAGTCTGGAATCCAGACCATGGCAGTCAGAGACCGTTATTTACAATATCCGCGTAAATCCAGGAGAAAGGAATAGCATACAGAGATCATAAACCTTTTTCATAATCTGTGGCAGAAAAAAAGAGAACTGTAATAATGGAATGCTCGTGATGACTCCAGTGGAGACATCCTGAGAGTATTATTTTTTTTTTATTCTTGTCCTAAGATGGAAAAATGTGGTAGATCACTTTAGATTGAAAGTATGAATAATCAAGTAGTTTTAAGGCCTTTCTTGCCATCTTTTTAGATTGTTCTTGCTTGAGGGTACACTCAGGCACACTATTCTATCTCTTTCCTTTCTTCACTAGGTTATTTTCCCTGTTGGATATCTTGGGCTTATAGCATCCATCTTTCCCAATTTGGGTTGTAGCTTAGCTAATAATAATAATAATAATAATAATAATAATAATAATAATAATAATAATAATAACTAGAGTATACTAGTGACATACGCACTCAAACAAGATACACGCATATGCAAAGATAACTTTTTTCAATTATATTGTTTCAAGAGGAAAAACGTTGCAAAATCGTTACCCAATTCACGCTGATGTTGAATCATGGATAAATCATAAGTGCAGTAAACTTCCACAGCAAAAGCTACTCCACACCCCTACACAGGTCACTCATCATCATCAGTTCATCGTACACTCTTTACACAAGAAATCCAGCACTTCCTCGATATTACGGCCTTTCTTTTCAACTAGGGTAGGTGACTTATCAAAAATGACGGTGAAATATTTAGATGGATATGCACAAACACACACACACAGATTCAACCCTTTCCGTCCCCTCTCACTAAGGTATGACTATTCCCCCCCGAGCGTGACCAGATATATATATATATATATATATATATAGAGAGAGAGAGAGAGAAAGAGAGAGAGAGAGAGAGAGAGAGAGAGAGAGAGAGAGAGAGAGAGAGAGAGAGAGAGAGAGAGAGAGAGAGAGGAAATACCTCTTTCAACCCATTAACCCAGGCCTTTCTTAACACTTAACACTTCCGATATATATACTTCCGAGTACTACCTATTGCCCTACATGACCAAACCACCTCTGAAAACTGTTACATCTTTTCACCTCGGCTACCACTTTTCCTACTATGCAACTTATTCTCAGTCCTTGCCTTTTCAGTTCTTTTAATACTATTTAAGAAGTAATCAGCTCATCTTCGAAGTTTAAATTATTTTTCTCACATGGACATTTAACATCCACGCTTCGATAACGGAGCTTAAGCTCAACAATTTCTCCATCTATTCCTTCACTTTCATTTCCAGAAGGCACTAGAAGAGTTGAAAGACCCAGGCCTACATGGGTGAGGACAACAAAACGTGAAGTAACAGGTGATGAATGGATAAATATTGATTTAAAAGCTCAAGATAGAGACGACTGGCGAAATCTAACCGAGGTCCATTGCGTTCATAGGCGTAGGAGGAGATGATGCTGATGATGATTCCTCCAATGCCATTAGACATTTTGAATCTTTGCAGGCCCCTTGTGACTCCTATGATGGACACAATTTGTAAATCCCATCGCCCGATATATCTACTTACGGATATTTAATCAATTTAATGTCCTCTTTTTCCACCTACCATAACAGTATTCATTGCTGCCTATTCGTTTTCCATGGATCTTTAAAACTTACTTCTTGCTGTCATTTACTTCCAATTCTCTCCTTCAATTGCTTCGCACTTTTCTCTGGTTGAAAACCTGATTAAATCAACTATTATAAATATCCATAAATATTTTTTACCTCATTCTTCACCAAAATCCATTTCTAATATTCTCGCATCATCAGAAAAGAGAACAGCTCGTATGATATTTGCATAAATTATCAAGCCAAAAAATATATATGATTTTAATTAGTAAGAAAATTAAGAATAAAACAACAAAGAAAGGAAATTAATTGTTCTCAGGTGTTTAGTAACTCTCAGGTGGCGAGTCACTTCCCCTGAAAGGGAAATTATTAAAATTTTCGAGGCGAAAAAGGAAATTGTTTTAAACGAGAAAAAAAAATTAATCATTGGATCCGGGGAAGATATCTCCCCTATATAATAAAAATCAAGTGCCTGGATATTATATGTGTATATATATATATATATATATATATATATATATATATATATATATATATATATATATATATATATGTATATATATATATATATATATATATATATATATATATATATAATATATATATATATATATATATATATATATATATATATATATATATATATATATATATATATATATATATATATATATATAGTGTCTATATATATATATATATATATATATATATATATATATATATATATATATATATATATAGTGTCTATATATATATATATATATATATATATATATCTTTTCGGTCACGCTCAGTGGCATTGCCCGACGTACAATTACTCGGTCTCTCCCCGTCTCTAGGGTAGGGGGGGGGGGAGAAAAAGCAGTCATACCCTGGTAAGAGGGGGTACCCGGAGAGGAAAGGGGGAAGAGGTGAGAAGGGTTAAATATGTGTGAATGTATATTAACCTAAATATCTAGAAGTTATTTATGACGGTTCGCGTACACTATAGTGGATTTTTTTTAATGAGGTGCATTTGCACTGACTCGCAGCGGTGCCCTTTTAGCTCGGAAAACATTCCTGCTATCTCATTGGTTAGAATAATCTTGTCCAACCAATCAGCGAGCAGGAAAGTTTTCCGAGCTACAAGGGCACCCCTTCGAGTCGGTGCAAATCTGCCTCACTAAAAAGAATTGACTATAGTATAGTAATAATAATCACTCATAGAGGAATAACAATTGTTATTTGAATAAAGCTGCTACTTACAGACTTTTTGTCTAGGAAACACAAATGCAAAGGAAACGTTAAAATTGATAAAACTGAAGAGACGTTGGTTGGAATTTTTTCTATATATCATCATCTGAATTTTTCTATTTCATTGACTGAAAATCATAATTTCTTTGATGAAATAAAAGACCTCCGTCTATGCAATCTTGAAACTAGTAATTTACAGGAGTATTTAGGTTTTAATGGGATTTTTTATTTTCAGAATCGGAGAGCCAGTGTTCATCTCCATTACATAATAAAGAGCACGTCTCTCTCTCTCTCTCTCTCTCTCTCTCTCTCTCTCTCTCTCTCTCTCTATATATATATATATATATATATATATATATATGTATATATATATATATATATATATATATATATATATATATATATATATTATATATATATATATATATATACACACACACATATATATATATATATATATATATATATATATATATATATATATATATATAATATACCATGGTCTTCCACTGTCTTGGGGTAGAGTTCTCCTGCTTGAGGGTACACTCGGGCACACCATTTTATCTTTTTTCTCTTCCTCTTATGTTCTTTTTAAGTTTTTATAGTTTATATGAATAATCTAATGTAATATCATTACTGTTCTTAAAATATTCTATACTCATTGTTTATTACTGCTCTTGGATCTTATTTATTTCTTTGTTTCCTTTTCTCGCTCGGCTATTTTTCCATGTTGGGGCCCTTGGGCTTATAGCATTTTGCTTTTCCAACTAAGGTTATAGCTTAACTTGTAATAATAATAATAATAAAAATAATATAAATTCATATACATAAATTCAAAATTAATCTAGGGAATATCACAATTCCACTTATAATATAATGGAAACTTTAGTATTACACCTAATAGTAAGAATATTTTTTTCTTTGTCCCTAATTTTCAGCCAAAATCTATTTTGATAATGCCAACTAAAAAAAAAAAATATTCAATTTTTTTTCTTATGCAAATTTTAGAAAGACTGACACTAGAGAGATAATAGTTTTATCTTTACTTCAGAACTCTGTCATTATCAAATTGAAGAGGATTATTATAGCGAGGTGGAAGTTGTTAAAATCACGCCAATCAAGAACAGGAAAAAAATGACACAGACAAACAGACAGAGAGGGAGGAGGAAAGCAAGGAGGAGGTGGGTAAGGAGGAAGAGAGGAAGAGGATGGAAGAGGAAGAGGAAGGAAGAGGATGGAAGAGGAAGAGAAAGAGTAAAGCCCCCCTGACACTTGCACGCATTCGTGGCACGCACTGGCACGCATTGATGCGCGAACTCGCGTGAACGAGCCGTGAAAATGTCGTGAACAGTGCGGGAACTCGCGTGCCAGAGCGTACCAATGCGTGCCATGCGGGCCCAAAACTTTGAAATGTTTAAAGTTTGTGGCACGCATTGGCACGCACTAAATGGCCGTGAAATAGTCGTGAACGATGCGCCAACTGGAGTGAACTGGAGTGAACAGTGCGGGAACTGGCGTGAACTGGATTGAACTGGAGTGAACGATGCGGGAAGTGGCGTGAACTTTATAATGAAGAGAAACAAAAAGGAAACGAAAATATTAATGAAAAGGAAAGAAAAATAAACCTAATAAATTTTTATATTTGCTGTTTTAATGTGAAAAAAAAAATGATATCTTATTTCAAACTATTTCTATAACTTTATAATGAAGAGAAACAAAAAGGAAACGAAAAAATTAATGAAAAGGAAAGAAAAATAAACCTAGTAAATTTTTATATTTGCTGTTTTAATGTGAAACAAAATTATATCTTATTTCAAACTATTTCTATAACTTTATAATGAAGAGAAACAAAAAGGAAACGAAAAAATTAATGAAAAGGAAAGAAAAATAAACCTAATAAATTTTCATATTTGCTGTTTTAATGTGAAAAAAAAATATATCTTATTTCAAACTATTTTTATAACTTTATAATGAAGAGAAACAAAAAGGAAACGAAAAAATTAATGAAAAGGAAAGAAAAATAAACCTAATAAATGTTTATATTTGCTGTTTGAATGTAAAAATAAAATGATGTCTTATTTCAAACTATTTCTATAACTTTATAATGAAGCGAAACAAAAAGGAAACGAAAAAAAATAATGAAAAGGAAAGAAAAATATAAACCTAATAATGTTTATATTTGCTGTTTGAATCTAAAAATAAAATGATGTCTTATTTCATGCACACACTTATTTTCCTCTATTACCAATCAAGACCCAAAACTTTTGTTTTAAATAAAATTGAACTGAAAAATAAACCCAAGACATTTTTAAGTTTGCTGTTTGAATGTAAAAATAAAATGATGTTTTATTTCATCAACATACTTATTCTTCTTTATTACCTTAAAATGAAGGGCAAAACAAATTTTTTCTGTTTGCTGTTTTAATGTAAAAATAAAATGATTTCTTATTTCAACACACTTTTTTCTCTATTACCTTAAAATCAACAGCCTAAAAACTTTTCATGTTTGCTGCTTTTAATGTTGAAATAAAATGCTTTCTTAATACTTGTACATATTTTATGTCTGCTATTTATATGTAAATCAAATGCTTTCTTATTGAAACAAAAATAAAGGGCAACAAAAAATACAAACGAAAAAGATACGTTTCTTCTCCTCAATGCAATGGTGTCTCTGACAGAAAGCATTGTTGTCTCTTCCGAAGCAAATCCAAGAATGTCCTCGGGTTGGAGAAGCCCAGTTTTTATATGGAGTGGCCAATTCGTGAACTGGCGTGAACTGGCGTGAACGATGCGGAAACGATGCGGAATGATGAGGGAACTCTCGTGAACGTGTCGTGAACTTCTCGTGAACTACGCGTGCCAATTCGTGCCATCGCGTGAATGTCGCGTGAACGATGCGCGAACTGGAGTGAACTGGTCGTGAACAGTGCGGGAAAAACACCAGTGCGTGCCACAAAGTGGCACGCACTGGCGCGCATCAATGCGTGCCAGTGCGTGGCAAAAATGCGCGCAAGTGTCAGGCAGGCTTTAGGCTTTCACCATACTTGTATGATGAAATCCAAAGTCCATAAGTATCGTTATCATAAACACAAAAACAACAACAACAAATGCAACCGTTTCTAGTCCACTGCAGTACAAAGGCCTCAGACATGTCCTTATTCATTTCTGGGTTTTGGCCATTTTCATCACCACGCTGGCCACTGCAGATTGGTGATGGTGGGAGACTTTAGTTTGATTGCTCACAGCAAACACACATAGTATGGTTGTCCCTGACTAGTACAGCTTTGCTGATCATGGCGATACACAAACCATTTCACCATGTTAAGGTCTCCCCACTCAGAAAGGAATAATAAATACAGTACTCCAAAATCTCTCTCTCTCTCTCTCTCTCTCTCTCTCTCTCTCTCTCTCTCTCTCTCTCTCTCTCTCTCTCTCTCTCTCTCCGTTTTAACTGTTGTATCTCTGCAATGTGGGACTTTTCCGGCCGCGCTGAATAGTAGATAAAAGGAGGTATTGTCCTAAAGGTGCAGTTATATCCCCAAGCAATACGCTGTCTACTTAAGTTCTGTCTCATGTTTCTATTTATTAGAAGCTGGAATGAGATAAGGAGGAAGGTGTCTGTGCGTGTGAATGTGTTTGTTTGTACGGATTTTTGTCTCAAGAGAGTAATCTCTTTGAATGCGGAGGAAGGCGTTTGTGTGTGAATGTGTTAGTGTTTTTTTATTTCAAGAGAGGAGGGATGGCTTAGCGTGGCGAAAGGGTTTGCGTATCGCCTTGATCAGTAAAGCTGTTCTAGTCAGGGCCACACATACAAGGTTAGTTTGCCGTGAGTGATCAGATTAGTCTCCCACCATCACCAATCCGCAGTTGGCCAGCATGGAGATGAAAATTGACCAAATAAGACTTCAATATGGACATGTCTGAGACTTTTGTCCTGCAGTGAACTAAAAACGGCTGCACTTGTCGTTGTTGCTGTTGTTGTGTTTGTTTGAGTAGAGTTTGAGCGTTGGTAAAAACACTTGGATGAACTTTGGGTAAGTACGTGAATCAGCAGGGAGGTGGGCGGTCTGTGGGGGGAAAGGTCTGTGGGGATGGGAGGGGGGGATCTGTGTCAGAATCGAGGCGGTAAAGTTAATGAAAAGAGCTTCCGGAGGCTTCAAGTTGGTAGAGACTTTCCGTGTACTGCCAAGACGTTCTGTTTAGTCTGTTTATGGGTGCACGGTTCGACTTGAATCCTTAATGAGACCGAGGCGAGGATCGGATGCTCCTTCGAGCTCAGTTTGCTTAAATACATTCTTCTTTTTTTCCAGATAAATATGTTCAAAATTTCATCCTCTATTATCATTATTACTAGTATAAGCGACCCGTCAAAAATGAGGGATAAATATTTAGATAGATATACACACATAGATTCAGCCCTTCCAACTGCCTCCCCCTTTCCTAGAATCCGAATCCAGATCATCTCCAAAATCTAATGAGGTCGGCAATGACCTAAGATCTATCTGTGGTGAAAATTTCATCCAAATCAGTTGAGTAGTTTTGACGTAATCCTGTCCAAAAGACACAGACAAATAAATAAATAGATAAACTGACTACGAAATATAACCTCCTTGGAGGAGGTAATAATAATAATAATAATAATAATAATAATAATAATAATAATAATAATAATAATAAATAAATAAAGGGACACTCAGTAGAACGCAAACCTCCGCCGCAACAGCAAGTTTCTCGACCTTTATCTCGACTTTGACCTTGATCTTTGACCTTAACATGCTTTAATTGGCGTGGATTTTCATACCTTTAAATATGAACCAAGTTTGAAGTTTCTGTGACAATGATGTCTAAACTTATGGCTGATTGCGTAAATTGGAAATTTTACTTGACCGTGGCCTTGACCTTTGACCTTGACCTTCCAAAATTTCATCATTTTAAGCTTTTTTCACAACAGGTAATCCCTGCAAGTTTCATTACTCTGAGATTAAAACACACACACACACAAACAGGGATAAAACATAAAAACAACAACAATAATAATAATAATAATAATAATAATAATAATAATAATACAAAATAATAATAATAATAATAATAATAATAATAATAATAATAATAATAATAATAATAATAATAATGCCTAACATATCTCTATTCTTGTTTCATTATACCTATGTTATCATCTGTTGATATTTTTACCCCTTTCTTTCTATGATCTCTTCACCAAACTTTCAGCTGGGCTCCACAAGGCACTAGAAGAGTTGGAAGACCCACGCCAACATGGCTGAGGACTATGAAGCGTCAAGTAGATGATGAATGGAGAAATATTGAATCAAAAGCTCAACATAGAGACGACTGGCGAAATCTAACAGAGTCCCTTTGCGTCAATGTGCGTAAGAGGAGTTGATGATGATGATTTCATTATTTCAAAGAAACCTTACACGTAAATGATAACATTGTTAAATAAGGGAACCTTTCCAGATGAGAGATTGCTAAATACAAAGTTTTCAAATGATTATACGGTAATTGGAATAGCGAAACAATGGAAGCCAAACAAGAGAGGGGATTAAATTAGAGAGGACTAATGAAATTCAATCATTTCGTATGGAAATTCCCCTCGTTTTCCCATCAGAAAATCTCATGAAAATTATCGTTCTCTTTTTTGCGTAAAGAAAATCTGAATAACAGTTAGGAATATTCATGATAAGCTCGTCCTTTCAGAAGTAATTTTGTATTTTTTTTTTTTTGAAGTGTAACAAGGTTTGATATTATTTAATATTATGTTTTTTTAAAGTGAATTGAAAGATGAATTCATAGCGCGATGGCAAATTCTACGATAAAATACCTTCCAAATAATATTTTGTGAAAATCATTTTAATTTTCTGAAATAAGCGAATTGCTCTTCACTTTCAAATCAAGAGAAAGAGAAGAAGAATCCTCTCAGAAAGAAGGTGAACATTTGCCCTACTGTTCTTAAACTTCTCTTGCAGTTTTTTCCTTATTTACTTTCCTCACTGGGCTATTTTTACCTGTTGGAGCCCTTGGCCTTATAGCATCTTGCTTTTCCAAGTAGGTTTGTGGCTTAGCAAGTAATAATAATAATAATAATAATAATAATAATAATAATAATAATAATAATAATAATAATATTAACAATAATAAGCATCCTGCTTTTCCAACTACGGTTGTAGCTTAGCATGTAATAATAATAATAATAATAATAATAATAATAATAATAATAATAATAATAATAACACTAACAAAGATACAGAGTCGAGTTCGAGAAAAGAATGGTGTATGCCTGAAACACAACTTTGGATACTAAAAAAATAGAGAATTATTACAGGACATAACGAGATGACAGGGAATAAGATATAAGGAAAAGATAAACGTAATGGATATTCTTTAAAGAGGGTCTCAAATGTATCATTTGTTACTTTACTTGACTTTAAGGGCGGTTTTTCTGGTCCTATACAGCAGGGGAATCCTACTCTCTACAGGACCTCCACAGTCATTTTATCATGTTTGTTCGAAAGCATTTAACATTTCACACCTAATATTGCTCGTTTATTATCAATATATTTTCTTAATATTTTTTCTCTTCCTTTACTACATATTTTATGAGTATGCTCGAAAACTCAGCTTTTCATATTTCACCCTTGTGTGGTGACTTGGCCTCATAAATATGGTAAAAATATCTTGTGTGTAGGACTCCTTATATCATATTCGCCTGTTTACAATTTCGTGGTAGGTGTTACCTTTTAGGTTTCCTTATCAACGCATGCAGGAAAAAATGTCCGTCTAATGATGTCGTAAAAGGTGTGAAAGATCTTTCATTTATACTACGAAATTTTAATTTTTTTATTTTTCGTTTATATTCAGAAATATTCGCTGTTTTTTTACCTTGCAATTATACTCAGAAATCTTGGTTTTTTAATCTTTCATTTATACTATAATCTTTGATTTTTTATCTTTTATTTATACTCGGAAATGTTCGTTTTTTAATCTTTCCTTTCTACTAAAATTTTTTCGTTTTTTAATCGTTCTTTTATACTCAGAAATGTTCGTTTTTTAATCTATCTTTTCTACTAAAAAAATCGATTTTTAATCTTTCTTTCATACTCAGAAATGTTCGATTTCAAATCTTTCATCTATACTCAAATATTCTTACGGGCTGCTAACGCAAGAGCCCGTGTCTTACTTAAGGCAAGACAATCTAAAACAACAAAACTCAAATATTAGCTTTTTAATCTTTAATTTATACTCAGAAATATTCGTCATCTTACATTTATACCCATGTAAAACTTTTAATGCTTTAATATGAAAAGTTTTACAGCAAATCCTTTGATAGAAAGGGAAAACAATTAAATCCTCATATTATAGTCTTCCTCAAAAGTATCGCCGCTCGTTCAGTTCGTTATATTGACAAGTATAAATTTATGAATTACTAATCTTGTTATTTCTGAGGAGAGAAACACACCCGACTGATACGGAGGTCGAACGACGATTGAAATAAGTTAGTGGAGAACTGTGATGAAAATTTATTTGTTATTGGATATAGATGATTTATCACACAATTTGGTAGAAGGGTTTGCTGTCCACGGATGATTGATGTCCAGTTGCTAAAAGGGCGTCCTGGATATATGGGCAAGGATGAAAGTTGGGAGGGATGATTTACTTATGCGAATTATCCAATATGCAAATCCTTTTATAACTTTCAATAACACATACTCAATCAAACGGAAACACAAACTACGAGGTATCTGGTATGAATTATATCGATACATGCATGATTCCTTTTGGAGTTTGTGGACAAAATGGTTCCTAATGTTGTCGCTCAATTTAGGCACTTTTAACTTTTAGACGGCATCCCAAAATCTTTAACATGCTCCGCCCACTAGCATCGTGATTGGCCACCACTAATTGTCTTTGATCTGCCGTGGCTCGCTTCTCTCTTAAATAAACATTATCTCATTGCTCCTCTGTTCTGGTAAGTTGTATACATGTGTGTGCTCCCCTTACCACGTGGGGCACTATTATTATCATTATCATTATTTCTACCTAAACTAACACCCTAGTTGGAAAAGCAGGATGCTATAAGCCCAAGGGCTCCAACAGGGAAAAATAGCCCAATAAGGAAAAGAAACAAATAAACTACTGTATATAGAGTAGGAGAAATAATTAATTCAGAAGTTAAAATGTCTTAAGATCAGTAACAACTTTAAAATACATATTCATAAACAAACTATGAAGGCAGACTCATGTCAGCCTGTTCAACATGAAAACATTCAATGCAAGTGTGATAATTACCAATCAACTGTTTCATCATTATTATCATTATGTTTACACGAATCATCTGTTAGAACTCGCTTCTGAACGTTTTCTCTTAAAGCTATTCGCTGGTCAAGGTTACCAATCCAACGTCTTCATATATTTAATTACACAACAGGATCTAAAACGTTTCTCATATCTTTCTTTCTAACGTTTATTATCATTATGGTAATAATAGCAGCGACAAGGAAAGACACTGGCATAGTTGAGGTACTTATCGACATTGATGAGGTTGGACATTTCAACATCCACTCTGAGGAAAGTCATGAAATCTTTTTCAATGTCGATTTTGTCTAATAAAACAAGATTCTATCAACCAGATTAATGTTGTATAATGTAGTTCGATTGTAGTCTTTTTAACTTAGATGCAATTTAACACTGTTAACAAGTTCATATTATCATCAGAGTCTACCAGATATTTTTCAATGTCCATCACCGAAAATATTTTTGAAAATCCTTCATAAATTTCTAAGCAATCTCCTCCCGACATATCATCATCTTGAATAAACATCAAAATTTACATATCTAGATTTAGACGAACAACCAATCTCCTTACTAGACCTTAAGGAAATCAAGCAACCTCTCGGTTTCTGATTTATGTAACCAAAGAGCCACATTATGCTGGAATCACGCTCGTCTTTTCTTGCTCGAGGTTTTCGCCAACCTCCACCCGATGATATCGGGCGAAAGTATTGTAGCGTCACACTACGATCTAGCAGTTCGAGGAGCAAACAGGAAAAAGTGTAAACAAAACCGGTCAGCGGACATCATCATGGCGACCAGAAATTTTCTAACTGTTCCAGTCGGTATGTATTATCGGAATATTTCGTGAACTGGAAATCCTACAACTACCACAGGATGAACAAAGCAGATTTATATTATCTCTCGAGGCTTGTTGGACTCAAAATTGCCAAGCAAGAGCACGTCCTATCTGCAGCAGCCATCTTGTTTGTTTACGTCCGAAGTCATGTTCGCGATTTGTTCTCGCTGCTTCCCGTCCAATTGGGAAGCCAATATCTCGAGCAACAAGCTCTCGCGTTTACCGTTTGGGGTAGCAACGGATTGCTGATGTCGAAAAAAGCCCTTGTGTGATTCCAGCTTCAGACTGGATCTCAAAATAGGGCAATGTTCTCGTTAAAGGAATCCTACATAAAGATCGGGGGTCGTTTATTCAGACTTTTCCTATTAAACTGTAGACGGTAATAACCCCGCAAGAGTTAAAACCCCGAGATGGATGACTGAAAATGTGTGATTAATATACATATTGCTTTTATTCTCATATTACAAAATGGTTTAGTAACGTGCACTTACAAAAAAATTAATCGGAAATTCTCCGTAAAATCATACTATTCTCAGCCGTATTTCAGTAAATACAGACGACCGTAATTTCTACAACAATTTATTATCTTTTCCGGGTTGGTGACCATAATATCACTTCTTGATGTCAATATATCCGTTTTTTAAAACGGTAAATGCCAGGCAACATTTATTCCAAAATTTTTATGGGATTTTTTACGTAAAATATTCAAGTGTGAGCTAACGTGTTTGACCCTGTGTTGAACAAAATTAAAATTTGATAAGAGCAGCTTCGTTCACCTTAATATTATGAACATTAGTCAGTTTTCGGAAGAATGCAAATTTTAACCGGAAAAAAATTACATCAATGTCACTTAGGGAAGCCTTTATTCACCCTCTTTCTTCTTGAATAATAAATTCATATAAATATTCTAGCTTCTATACCTTCATCATCATCATCATCATTACCATCATCATCATCATCTCCAACGCCTATTGATGCACAGAGCCTCGGTTAGATTTCTCCAATCGTCTCTATCTTGAACTTTTAATTCAATACTTCTCCATTCATCATCTCCTACTTCGCGCTTCATAGTCCTCAGCCCTGTATGACTGGGTCTTCCAACTCTTCTAGTGCCTTCTGGAGCCCAGCTGAACGTTTGGTGAACTAATCTCTCTTGGGGAGTGCAAAGAGCATGTCCAAACCCTCTCCATCTACCCCTCATCATGATCTCATCCACATATGGTACTCGAGTAATTTCTCTTATAGTTTCATTTCTAATCCTGCCCTGCCATTTAACTCCAAATATCCTTCTGATGGCTTTGTTCTCAAATCTACTAAATCTATTGGAGATTGTTTCATTGTCATAACATGACTCATGTCCATAGAGTAACACCGATCTCACTAAACTGATATATAGTCTGATTCTTATATGTAGCTGCAGGCGATTTGATTTCCAAACTTTAATTAACCTGACCATTGCCTGATTGGCTTTTTTCAATCTTTCACTAAATTTTAATTTTAAAGACCCTGTAATGGGGATCATAGTTCCTAAATCTTAAATGATTCTACCTCATTAATCATTTCTCATTCCAATGATATTTCATCTTCCATTGTATATTCCGTTCTCATCATCTTTTTCTTTCTTCTATTTATCTTCAGCGCAACCTCGTGTGATATTTTATGCTTTCTGGTAAGCAAGCATTGCAAATCCTGTGGTGTTCTTCTAGCAAGGACAGCATCATAAGCATACTCTAAGTCTGCTAAATTCCTATCATCAATCCAGTCCAATCCTTCTCCACCATCTCTGACTGTTCTACGCATTACAAAATCCATGAGGAGGATAAACAACATAAGTGACAACACATTCCCTTGGAGTACTCCGCTGTTCACTGGAAATTCATTTGATAAGACTCCATTCAATAACTTTGCACTTGCTATGCTCATGAACAGACTTAATCAAATTTACATGTTTAAGAGGAATTCCATAATAACGCAGGACTCTCCATAAAATTGGCCGGTGCACACTATCAAAAGCTTTTTCATAGTCCACAAAAGCCATCAAGAGGGGATTTCTATATTCTACGCATTGCTGTACATGTCTCAAATTGAAAATTTGGTCAGTGCAACTTATACCTTTTCTAAATCCTGCTTGTTCATCTCTCAGCTTTTCATCAATCTTTCTCTCCAGTTTTTTTAGAATAAGCATACTATATATACCCTCATATTATTATAACATGCATGCTTAAATACGTATGTATGCTCTTATGAGAATGCATCAGTAAATTTGCCTTTTTTACCATATATTGTATAACGTCGAATACATGTTCAGCACTGGATAAAAAAAAATCTTTTAAGACAATGAAGTTTCTCATGAACGGCGCTTAACTCCCAGCAATAAAGTCTCTGATCTGACGTGACAGGTCGTTCAAGAGAGGTTGCATGCAGCCATCAAAAAGAAAAAAAAAAATCCCGAGGGTGAATATGGCCCAAAGTCAAAAGCAACCTTAATCCTAAATACGACTGACCTTGTCAGCCCAGGTGAAGTGAGTGAATTATATGGCTGCAAAGGAAAAAAAATATAAACTTTCCAAGGAAAGTATTTTCCTTTGCGATGATGGTAATTATGTTGATCTTGGTTGATAATAAGGTTCGCAGACCCGTCATTAAGGGATCAAGAGATGTTCGCGTAAGGATTAGGGGTTTTGCCCTTTTTATCCAAGATGAAAGGAAGGGAAAACTGAAACACCGCAGCGACCGAATTACCCTAATTAAAGAAAAAAAAAATCACTTGGAATTTGTTTAAATATTCTCAACTGTCTCTCATCCTTACTATATATATATATATATATATATATATATATATATATATATATATATATATATATATATGTATATATATATATATATATATACACACACACATATATAGATATATATATATATATATATATATATATATATATATATATATATATATATATATATATATACACACACATATATATATATATACATATATATATATATATATATATATATATATATATATATAATATATAATATATATATATATATATATATATATATATATAAAATATATATATATATATATATGTATATATACAGACATCCCTTCCTGGGTGGATATACCTTAACCGGGTAATAGGGTTTGCGCATCGGCAAGATCAATAAAGTTGAACTGATCAGTGTCACCCATACTAAATTGGTTGCTGTGAGCCATTAGACGAAAATCTCCCACCTTCACCAATCTGCAATGGCCAGCATGGTGATGAAAACTGGCCAAATCACAGACACGAAAAATAGACGTCCTGCAGTGGACTAGAAACAAACTATATATACATATTTCTAAATACGCATACTCATATATATATATATATATATATATATATATATATACATACATGGATAGTTAACCCGATAGACAGCAATCTATCTATCTAGACACCTATATAAGTTAGAGGCGAAGTATCTTCTTACACCATCAGTCATTAGTCGGACCATCGCATTTTCACGAACATGATCTTATCATTAGACACTTTTAAAGGTCTCTGGGAATAGAAGATGATTTTTCAAGAATTCTCATCATCTTTGAAAGTGTTTCAAAGTATTTTTCTTCCTCCCTCTTATGTGTGAGGATAGTGATTTCCTACGCCTTATTCCATTACCAGACTAATTTAAGCACGCTGGGTCGTCTTTACTGCCGTGTTTGCAATTATAAAAAGTAGCTTTATTTCCCTGCCTTTTAATCTTTACGCCTTCAAAATCTCGTTTGGCTAATTACCTCCCCAAACGAAATTAGGAGGAGGTTATGTTTAACCCCGTTTGTGTGTATGTGTGCGTGTGTTTGTTTGTTTGGTTTGTGAACAGCTTCCTGGCCACAATTTCAATCGTAGAATTATGAAACCTGCAGAGATTAACTTTTCTGTAAAATGCTGGGAATCACTAAATTTTGGAAGGTCAAGGTCAAATTAAATGTCCAATTTACGTAAGTAGCCATAAGTTTGGACTCCGTTGTCACAGAGACTTCAAACTTGGTTCATATTTGAATGTATGAAAATCCACGCAAATTAATACATGTTAAGGTCAAGGTCAAGTTCGAGCAAAAGGTCGAGAAATAAGCTGCCGCTGCGGAGGTCTGCGCTCTACTGAGTGTCCCTCTAGTTTCCTCTTTTCCACTTTATGAAACAGCCATCACAACTCATCAAACTTCAAAAGTTCAAACTCGCAGAGAATGTTTTTATGATGAACAGGCTGACATAAGTAATTTTAGTTTATATATGAAAGCTCTATTTTAATGTTGTTGCTGCTCTTAGGGCGTTTTGCTTTGAACGTTCGTTACTTCTCTTTAAGTTTATTTATGTCCCTATTCTATTTCCTCACTGGGCTATTTTTCCCTGATGGATCCCATGGGCTCATATCATCCTCCTTTTCCAACTCCGGTTGTAGCTTAGCTAATAATAATAATAATAATAATAATAATAATAATAATAATAATAATAATAATAATAATAATAATAATACCGAATAGTTACTTTTGAAATTATGTATTCTTTTACAATACTGAATAACTTTATCTTTCAAAATCCCCTCTCTCTTTCTCTCTCTCTCTCTCTCTCTCTCATTTGTCTTTTCAAGAGACATCAGTCCCCCGGAAAAGGACTGATCCCTGTCCGTATTAAATTTCCATTAACCTCGTGACAAAAGACCTCTTCGTTTTTGTTAAGACTGCCAGAAGAGAAACATTACTCGCTATCCCGATCCTCTTGTACCGAGTTCATCTTCATCTAGCTTCTTCTCGAGATACTTTTCTTTTTTTTTCTTTTATTTATTTCCACCTTTTCCCCGATTTCTGTATTTTATGCAGTCTGGGTTGGTCTTTTATTTTCTGGGTTTCTATTTTCCAGTGAAAATAACATTTACGATTTGTTAGAAAGTATTTTGTGATTGTTTGTTAGTTGTGCTTTCTCGTTTATATAGGCTTCACTTAATATAGTCGAGTGACTGCCAGGTGTTTTATGTAAGAAAATATCTAAATAGAAGGCGATATAAGGGATTTAGAGAGTAAGTTTTTTATTTCACAAACACATACATAAACACAAACACATACATATATATATGTATGTATATATATATATATATATATATATATATATATATATATATATATATATATATATATGTGTGTATATATATATATGTATATATATATATATATATATATATATATATATATATATATATATATTATATACATATATATATATGCATATATATAGTTTTATTTATCAATACTTAATTGATTTTTAAACTCCCATATATATATATATATATATATATATATATATATATATATATATATACACATACATATATATATATATATATATATAGGTATATATATATTTACATATATATATATATGCATATATATATATATATATATATATATATATATATATATATATATAGTGTATATGTATATACAGTATATATGTATATACAGTATATATGTATATGCAAGTGTGTGAAAGCTCCAAAATTAATCAACAAGCATTCGTAACACAAAACTTTAAGATTCTTTGAGATTGAAAATGTCAAGAATTATTTTGAAATAATTAAAAACGATTTTCCCTAAGGCCAGTCTCACAAAGTCATTAACGTTCGATTCTTGCAACAGGATTAACGTCAGCTCTTCAGGGCCGTTATCCCACGTAAGACTTACTAGACGCCCTCAGAAATTTTATATTTCTAAACTGCTTTTGATATTTCTTGTGTGCTTGGTAGCCTAGTCTTGGGTAGTGCCATAACCTCTGTACCATGGTCTTCCACTGTCTTGGATTAGAGTTCTCTTGCTTGAGGGTACACTCGAGCACACTCTTTTATCTTATTTCTCTTTCTCTTGTTTTGTTAAAGTTTTTATAGTCTATATAGGAGATATTCATTTCAACGTTGTTACTCCTCTTAAAATATTTTTTCTTTTTTTTCCTTTCCTCACTGGGCTATTTTCCCTGTTGGAGGCCCCTAGTTATAGCATCGTGCTCTTCCAACTAGGGTTGTAGCTTAGCAAGTAATAATAATAATAATAATAATAATAATAATATCATTATTATTATTATTATTATTATTATTATTATTAGCCAAGCTACAACCCTAGTTGGGAAAGCAAAATGCTATAAGCCCAAGGGCTCCAATAAGGAAAAATAGCCCAGTGAGGAAAGGAAATAAGGAAATAAATAAATGATGAGAACAAATTATCAATAAATCATTCTAAAAACAGTAACAACGTCAAAACATATGTCATGTATAAACAATAAAAAGACTCATGTCAGCCTGGTCAAAATAAAAACAGTGTTTTGTCTATACAAGCGTGTTTGTGTTTGGTTGTAATCATTAATTCATTTCTTAAATACCCAGACATAAAAACACACCAGTCACAGACACTTGAATACTTTAGCTGTTGTATTTTGGATCAACCATCTATGCAGAAGACATTCAGATATAAACAAACATACAGGTATACAAGTGCGCATACAAACATATGCACTTACAGTACATGTTTGAAAGTCTATGGCCTATTGGAAACGTCCTTGCCTGGTGGTCTATCGGGCAGGGGTTCGAGTCACTCTCAAATTCGTTAGTTTCTTGTAGTGTCTACAACCTCATCATCCTTGTGAGCTAAGGATGTGGGGTTTAGGGGAGACTATAGACTATAGATCTACCTACAGAGTTATATATATGTATGGTCAGTCTTTGGGGCATTGTCCTGCTAGCCAGGGGATTATTACTGTCCCTTACCCCCGCTATTT
>NC_090729.1:185215947-185265947 GCF_036898095.1 Palaemon carinicauda | reverse complement strand
CACGGAAGTTGCGACAGCTCTACTTCGTGTGTCCTTACCTTCAGCAAAGCTTGGTCTTCCTCATTCAGATGGGAATGAGCTTCTCGTATTAACAGTCTGATAAAATAGGATAAAGCATTCTTTGACATAGGCAAAGATGGTTTCTTAACTGAACACCATAAAGCTTCAGACGGGCCTCGTAAAGGTTTAGTTCGTTTTAAATAGAACTTAAGAGCTCTTACAGGACATAAGACTCTTTCTAGTTCATTTCCAACCATACGATAAGTTTGGAATATCGAACGATATTGGCCAAGGCCGAGAAGGCAGCTCGTTTTTGGCTAGAAAACCAAGTTGTAGAACATGTAGCCGTTTCGGATGAGAATCCGATGTTCTTGCTGAAGCCATGAATCTCACTGACTCTTTTAGCTGTGGCTAAGCATACCAGGAAAAGAGTCTTTAAGGTGAGATCTTTCAGGGAGGCTGATGTAGCTTTTCGAACCTGTCTGACATAAGGAATCTTAGTACCACGTCTAAATTCCAACCAGGTGTAACCAAACGACGCTCCTTCGTGGTCTCAAAAGACTTAAGGAGGTCCTGTAGATCTTTATGTTGGAAAGATCTAAGCCTCTGTGACGGAAGACTGATGCCAACATGCTTCTGTAACCCTTGATAGTGGGAGCTGAAAGAGATCGTTCTTTCCTCAGATATAAGAGGAAGTCAGCTATTTGAGTTACAGGGGTACTGGTCGAGGATACGGATACTGACTTGCACCAGTTTCCGAAGATTTCCCACTTCGATTGGTAGACTCTAAGGGTGGATGTTCTCCTTGCTCTAGCAATCGCTCTGGCTGCCTCCTTCGAAAAGTCTGTAGCTCTCGAGAGTCTTTCGATAGTCTGAAGGCAGTCAGACGAAGAGCGTGGAGGCCTTGGTGTACCTTCTTTACGCGTGGCTGACGTAGAAGGTCCACCCTTAGGGGAAGTGTTCTGGGAACGTCTACTAGCCATCGAAGTACCTCGGTGAACCATTCTCTCGCGGGCCAGAGGGAAGCAACTAGCGTCAACCTTGTCCCTTCGTGAGAGGCGAACTTCTGCAGTTCCTTGTTGACAATCTTGAACGGAGGGAATGCATATAGATCTAGATGTGACCAATCTAGTAGAAAGGCATCTATATGAACTGCTGCTGGGTCCGGGATTGGTGAGCAAAATATTGGGAGCCTCTTGGTCATCGAGGTTGCGAAGAGATCTATGGTTGGCTGGCCCAAAGTCTCTTGCATACATCCTTGTGGAGGGTCCATTCTGTTGGAATTATTTGTCCCTTCCGACTGAGACAATCTGCCATGACATTCAAGTTGCCTTGGATGAACCTCGTTACTAGTGATATGTCTAGACCTTTTGACCAGGTGAGGAGGTCCCTTGCGATCTCGTACAACGTCAGAGAGTAGGTCCCTCCTTGCTTGGAGATGTACGCCAAAGCCGTGGTGTTGTCCTGTCCGAGTTCACCTCCACCACTTTGCCTTGAAGGAGAGACCTGAAGCTTTTCCAGGTCAGACGTACTGCCAGAAGCTCCTTGCAGTTGAAATGCATTGTCCTTTGACTCGAGTTCCATAATCCCGAGCATTCCCGACCGTCTAATGTCGCACCCCAGCCTACGTCCGATGCGTCCGAGAAGAGAACGTGGTTGGGAGTCTGAACAGTTAGGGGAAGACCCTCTCTAAGGTTGATATAGTCCTTTCACCAAGTCAGACAAGACTTTATCTTTCCGGAAACCGGGATCGAGACCGCTTCTAGCGTCTTGTCCTTTTTCCAGTGAAAAGCTAGATGGTATAGAAGAGGACGGAGGTGTAGTCTTCCTAGTGACACAAATTGATCCACGGATGACAGTGTCCCTACCAGACTCATCCACAGCCTGACTGAGCAGCGTTCCTTCTTCAGCATCTTCTGGATGGATAGCAGGGCTGGGGGCTGATCGTCTTGCTCAGCAACGTCCTCATCAGAGGGTTCCTCATCCGAAACTGATGAGGAAACGGCAACGGAGTGGGCAACGTCTGACTCGCTGAATCTGGTCGCACTGGTGGATGCGTGACGGAGCCGGACGCAATATCATGGAACTGCTGCACAGTCTGTGAACTGTCAACAACCATGGGTGCGCGAGGAAGTACAGCGTCAACCCGCAACTGACTAGACCGTCTGGGTTGTGCAGTCAACACCCTACCGGGTTGCTGAGGTTGACGCACTGCGTCACAACAAGTCACCTCTGCTGGTTGTTGAACGTCCTGAACGTCAACAACCACCTCCGAGCGTCGCTTAACGTCAACGTGCGACTGGCAACCCACACTGGGTCGCATCGGTGGAGGAACCACCTCAACTGGCAGACGCGAGTAGGTTACCTCAGCGTCAACAGGGCGCACAACCGACCGGTTGGAAAGTTGTTGGCCAGAAGGAGGAACCACCTCAACTGGCAGACGCGAGTAGGTTACCTCAGCGTCAACAGGGCGCACAACCGACCGGTTGGAAGGTTGTTGGCCAGAAGGAGGAACTACCTCAACTGGCAGACGCGAGTAGGTTACCTCAGCGTCAACAGGGCGCACAACCGACCGGTTGGAAGGTTGTTGGCCAGAAGGTTCTTCTCCGCATTTAAGTCCTCTATCAAGGACGCAAGCTTGGACTGCATGGCTTGCAGCAAAGCCCATTTAGGGTCTACGGGAGCAGGTGTGGCAACAGAAGGGGTTAGCGACTGAGGCGGAACCGTTTACCATCCCTGAAAGCCTTGTTATGTGTGACATAATAGTACAGCAAAACTTCAAAGGCTTGACAAAAGCTGAGAAGTTGACCTGTAAACAACTTGGAGCGTCTCCTGGCTAGGCGCCAGGGCGAGTCTAACAGAATTGAGAAGTCTATCTGGGCAGAGGCATGAACTCCCAAGCCGAGAACTTCTCTCGTGTCATATCAGACTCTCGCTTCTATAAGCCAGTTTAAAAGAAGGGAAATCAAAGGCTGTATCCCTAAAAACTCCTCCTGGTGCAAAAACCAGTCGCCTAGCCAACGTAACGCTCTCTAGGAGAGCGAGAGAGCACTAGCTTAAAAACAACGGCTTCGAAGTAGCTAGGCCTAGTGTAAGTTCTGACGTTTAGGCGAACGAGGAGCAGCAGTTACAAGATCCGGACGAAGATCCTTAAAAAAATCATCATGATTTAATTAAAGTCCATAGGAGGCTAAGCAGCTTAAGGCTCCTCTCCATCTGACAGAGTCCTCAAGGGAATATCAGTAGGAGGGAGAACAGCAACTTCCTCATCCACAGGAACCTTGTCCGATAAAAGCTAGGTTACCTCAGTGAGTCTCTCACTGGTGCATAAGTAGCAGACCAGAAGGCAACGTCATGTAACTGCTTGACAGTCTGTGAACTGTCAACAACTGAACTGTCAACCACAACAGGTGTGTGAGGACGTACAGTGTCCACTCGAGACTGCTTTGACTGTCTAGACTGAGCATTCAAAACAACTCTAGAATGCGGAAGTTGACGCACCGCGTCAAAACAAAACAACTTAGACTGTTGTTGTACCTCGCGAACGTCAACGGAAGATTCCGTGCGTCGCTGAACGTCAACATGCGGCTGGCAGGGTACACTGGAACGCATGGGTGGCGGGACTCTCTTGGAGTGCGGGAGAAGGTCGCCTCAGCGTCCACAGGACGCACAACCGTGGTTGGTTGTAGGCTAGAGGTTGGTGCAGTGTCAACCTTCTCCGCACGAAAGTCCTGCATCAATGACGTTAACTGAGACTGCATGGTCTGCAGCAAAGACCACTAGGGTCTACAGGAGCAGGTGCGGCAACAGACGGTGTGACTGCCTGATGCGGTACCGCTTTGCCTCTCTTAGGAGGTGAGCAGTCGTCGGAAGACTGCAGCAAGTCCGAACTGACCCAGTGGCTACAACTGGGCCGTTGGACTTGCGCGGAAAGGACCGACTTGCGCTTAATAAGCCGCGAGACCTTGGTCCATGGTTTCTTACGAGAAACCTCTTCCGCAGACGAGGAATAAATGGCTCTCTCGTCTTAGAGTGGGTGGGGCGATCTTGGGTAGATACGCCCGAAACCACAGAGGGAAAAACGTCTGTTCGTTGATCAAGGCCTCTCGAACCCATAAGTCGTTCGACATTACTTCTCCCCTGGGCTTGGGAGCTTGCAAGAGGTCCCGGACTAGGTGAACGACAGGCACGAACAGACGAACCCTCGGACGCAACACTGTAACACTTTGCGCATATCACTTTATCGATTTTCTGTTTTGCACTTATTTCACTGAAATCGAAACTTTTACTGATTTCTATCTGAAACACGCAATTCTACCCTTCATTAAAAGGTAGTAATTGCGAAATCAGTCGTATAATGCAAGCTCATTAATACCAGCAAAAAACAGAAAACATATTTTAAGATAAAAAAATCAGTGGCTGGGAAAGAGACTAAACACTAGTTCATATAACTACGTTTTCAATCTCTCACCGCACATAGCCTGGGGACGAGAATAAAAAACTAAAAACATTTTATCCTTCCTCCCCGTACAGCGACTAGGGACGAGAGCAACTCGAGAAAAACGTTACCCGCTTGAACGGAACGTTTTCTCTCCTCTCTCTCCCTCCGTCTCTATCTCTCTCTCTCTTTCTCTCTTGATTTCGCACCTAAGAGAAGAGCCCAATTATATATCGTCAAAAAAACATGTTATTTGACTAAAGGAAAAAACTGAAAGGTTTTCCAAATAAAAAGTTCCTTTAATTTAGAATTTAAAACATTTAAGCTAAGAAAGAATGAACAAAACGTCAGAATCGATTTACTCTTACTGCAAAGTGAAACCGTGATACACTCTCTCTCTATCGTAACGATAGAGCGCATGTTGAACGTCCTGAACGTCAACAACTGCGTAGTCTAAAAAACTAAACGTTAGTTCATCTTTGAAAACAGTACGAAGACTATCAAAGAAATTCTTTCATAAAACATTAAATTTTAAAAAGTTTTAAATTCTTTAAAGGCTAAATACGATATAACGGGCTCAACGTTGATTAACTTCGGTTCCAAGTAAGGACCGCCTACTATCAGGAAAGGTCGCATATAAACAAAACATAAAAATTTATTTTTATATGTTTATAATAAATGGAAAGTTAATCGAAGAGGCCTAATAAAGGCGGAGAGATATAAAATATATAGATCTATAACGTGTTAAGCAAATTTACTAAAAACCTAAACACACTTCCGTCTAAGGGAAGGGTCGGCCATTTAAAAGTGAAAGAGAGTCCATACTCTCCTTGTCACCATAATTAAATCTATCCAAAACGAGTTCAAGTTTTGAGATGAAGATAAAACACCTGCATAGCGAAAGCTCAAAACTAGAAATGTGTACTTCACCAAAATATGTGAAAACCAATCCAGTAAGCAATAGCTAATTTAGTAGGTCTTGCCGGTGGCACGACAGAGAAAATTGGTTCTGTGTTTACATTGAGTACTGAGTACCTGCTCGACAGATGGCGCTGTTGATGTACACCCCCTACCTGCATAGCGATCGCTGGCGTATTTTGAACGTAGAGTTTTTCTGTCGGGCAGCAGAGCTGCAGCTTATATAATCACCGGCTAAGTTTAATATTGAAAAAATAGATATATGGTAACGGTTCGGCAATGCATTGAGATTTAGTAATAAGAATTTTTGGGAAATTTTAGAGGGCAGGAATTCTCTCTCTCTCTCTCTCTCTCTCTCTCTCTCTCTCTCTCTCTCTCTCTCTCTCTCTCGCACTAAGTTTAATTGATTATAGTAATAACTCTTCTCTTTGATTTTTAATCCATAATTTTAACTAATTTCAATTAACATTGACAAATCTACGATGAGCAAACATTTGGCATCAACAGCCAAAGATTTGGGATTTAATAAACACACTTACACGAATCTAAACACATTCTTGCCTTACATGACGTGACCAAAGCTCGTTAAAAACCCATGAAGCTAAACTTTTTTTCATATTAGAGCAGAAAATTATTAATTATCTTTATAAGTATTTAAGCAGAGGTTAAACCGTGTGACGTGACTGAATATTTAATAATGAGAAAATTTTCCTTTTGTTTGGTATATTTTGCTAATGTTTTACTCAAGTAATATTATAAGCTTTTGCTAGATAGTTACAAATAAAAATACGCAACTACACACATATACCATCTATCGAATATTCTTTTCCTTTACTGTATCCCATCAAAATACAAATTACTTCCTCATCCACTAAAGGAAACATGATAATGTCTCAAGAATTTCGATTTGTTCATAACTCTCATCATTACTTTGTTACTAAAGAGCAGAGTTTCCCAATCAAGAATAATCCCCTCAGATTCGCCTTTAATATGATATGTTAATGGAAGGATTTCCTTTTGAAAACAACGTTAACAAGGGATTCATCAGGATTAATGGGTAGATCGTTACTGATTGAAGCAATTATAACCTGAGGGCCCTACAGTAGGTATAACCCCGATGCCCCTAGGAGCTATAAACCCCGATGTCCCTAGGAGCTATAAACCCCCATGTACCTAGGAGTTATAAACCCCGATGTCCCCAGGAGCTATAAACCCCAATGTCCCTAGGAGCTATAAACCCCCATGTACCTAGGAGTTATAAACCCCGATGTCCCCAGGAGCTATAAACCCTGATGTCCATATGAGCCATAAATCCAAATGTCCCTAGGAGCTATAAACCCCGATGTCCCTAGGAGCTATAAAACCCCATGTCCCTAGGAGTTATTGTTTATTCATTTATATATCTATCTATATCTATCTATCTATCTATCTATATCTATATATATATATATATGTATATATATATATATATATATATATATATATATATATATATATATATATATATATATATATAGTGTAAGCGACCCATCAAAAATGATGGCTAACTGTTCAGATACATATACATGCAAAAGCACACGCCAACACTTACTGATAAAACCACTGCTAACCCCTCCCCTTTTCCTCTCGGGGTATCCCCTCTCACAGGGGTAAACGTGACCAGAAAGTGTGTATATATATATATATATATATATATATATATATATATATATATATATATATATATATATATATATATATATATATATATATAAATATATATATATACAGTATATATATATATATATATATATATATATATGTAAATATATACATATATAATATATAATATATACATATATAATATATATATAATATATAATATATAATATAATATATTTTATAGTGGACACTAGTGGGCAAATCAGAGAAGTAAAAATAAGATTCCATCAAGTCATATTTGATAGACAAATAATTGTTCATGTTTGAAAACAGTACAAGTACAAGTACAAGAAAAAATTCAACTTGCATATGAACATACCTAGGATGTATCTTAACACAAGCTGATATACCTAGCCTAACCTAAGGTGACAGATTGTACCTAGTTTGAGGAGCAACCCCATCAGCAAACTTCCCCTAAAACAGGAAGAGAGATTTCAGGAATTTATTCTAAGCTAACTTCATCACCTAACCTAACCTCTAGCCTCGGGTCTGCATCCGGCCAGCGGCAGTACCCGAACTTCTTAAAAAATAAGAAAAATTACAACATAATCTAAGGGATCACACCTCAACCTAATTTGGGACTCCCTTAACAAACCTAACATAAAAACGGTATTAAATTTCAAGGATGTCTCCTAAGGTAACCTTACCTATCTAACCTAACATTGTGCATTAAGTCCTTATCTGCCTGAGGACTACCAAAATTCACCAAGAAAATTTAAGAGAAATTGCAGGTATACATGATGCTAACCTAACATCACCTACCTAACCTAACTTGAGGTGTTAGCTGAGACATTACCTTGACACAACCTTACCCACACCTAATCTACGCAGTAGTGAAATATGCTACTGTTAAAGTCTTGGTAAAAAACTATATTAAGGCATAAGTTTCAAAGATTTATTATAGAATCATAACCCTACAGAGGAGCACCACAACATATATTGTACCTTTGACTCAATAATACCAATAAAGTAGGCACTGATTTGTCTTATGATGTGTACAGGAATTTTGGGAATCTCCTAAAATGAACCCAATAAGGTTAGTTAAGAATCACTTTCCCAAACATCACCTAGATCACTAACAAAAACTACATGGTAGCATCCTAACCAAACCTACGTAATCTAGGGAACCGCATCCTAAACTGGTTTGGGGCTCCATTATTAAGACCCTCATAGATTTAAAAAAAAAAAAAATAAAAACTTCATCTACCTAGCCTAACATAGGGCACCAGAACATTACCCGACAAAGGGACACCAAACTTCACATAAAATTCTGAGAGAAATAACAGGGCTGCATTCTAACCTAACATTACCCACCTAACCTAACCTAGGATGGTGGCTGAGGCAGCAGCTAGACATCATTCTCATCCACAACTAGCCTAAGCAGCAGTGCAATATGGTGCTGCTAGAGTCTTAGAAAAATATACTATAATCGGACATAACTTTCAAAACTTTACAACACAGCATGGTAATCATTTGGAAGGGGACCACAAGATATTTTGCTCCATTGATTTCAAATAAAAAATAAAGACGACAGTGATTTCCCTATTGATATGCAGAGAAATATTAGTAATATTCTAAAAATAAAACACCTAATTAGAATAGATAAGCATCAATCCCCCACCTAAATTCCACCTAAAACATTTAGAGAAATTACAAGGGAGCATTCTGAACCCAACATAATCTAGGAGCATCGTATCATAAACTGGTCTGAAATTCCCATACTAACCTAACATAGAACCATGGGTAAAATTTGAGGAATGTTTCCTAAGCTAAGCTTACCTAACTTTCCTAATTTAGTGCAGTGGGTCAGCACCTAACTTACGGCCACAAAAATTTAACCTAGAAAACTAAGAGAAATTACAGGGATGCATTCTAACCTAACATCACCTACCCATCCTAAAGTAGCAGTGCAATTGGCTACTGCTGAAGTCTCTGTCAACAACTATACTAAAGCAAGTTTCAAACCTTTACCACAGAGCATGGTAAGTATATAAAGAAGCACTGAAAGAAATATTGCATCTTAGATTTAAAAATGACAAAAATGTTGGCATGGATTTGTCTATTGATATGCAGAGAAATATTGGGAATCTCCTAAAAACCACCCAATTAGGTTATTCAAGCCTCACCACCATAAATTCCACCTAAAACATAGAGAGAGATTAGAAGGGAGTGTCCTAACCCTACCTAACCTGACCTACCCAACATAACCTAGGGGACCAGGTCCTAAACTGGTTTGGGATTCCTTTAATAAACCTCAAATAGAACCATAGGTAAAATTTCAGGGATGCCTCCTAAGCTAACCTAACCTACCTAACCTAACATGGTGCACTGTGTTTATATCAAGCAGAGGTATACCAAACTTCACCTAAAAAACTATGAGAAATTGCAGGGATATGTTCTAACCTAGTATCTCCTACACATTCTAACTTAGGGTGCTGGCTGGGACAACACCTAGACTCCCACTTTACCCCCCACCTATTCTAAAGCTTGCTGCACACATTCAAGATTTATGCCCAGAATTTGCTAGGACGTGTTATCGTGGTGGATTTGGGAGAGAAGGATGTGATTCTGGGTCTAACTGGACACAGTCTCAAGAGTAACCTACGCCGGTGACGAAAATATTTCGACAATATCTAGACAATGTTATGGAAGCGTTTACGATTTTAGAATAACGGTCATTTTTGGCCATCATGGAAAAATTACGATTAGCCAGACAGAGTTCCAACAGCAGTGGCACAGATGTCCCGACAACGTTGTTAATTCTTGACTTTTCCATAGTGTGGACGTAATGGTTTTTTATTGCAGATTGCACCTATAACAATAACAATTTGTTCCAATATACCTCCAGTCAGCAGGATAGTACTGCAGAAGAGATCATAAAAAACCCATATCACCACTCTATCGTCAAGCATCACAAATTTTTAGTGCATGGGCCAAGAATTTGTGACGGCCAACGAGGCTGCTATGGCTAATCGATTCAGCTGGCCACGACCAGAACGTATCCATATGAACCCAGATTCAGCCAAATCTGCCTTTATGATTTCACGACAAACTGTCACGGAAATGCATCAAACTCTTATCGTGATTTGTTCGTCTAAAAAATCTTGAATGTGTGCAGCAGGCTTAAACAGAAGCACAATAGCCTGCTGCTAAAGTCTTGGTCAAAACAATACAGTACTGTATTAATACCTTAATTCAAAAGTTTACTGCAAAGCATTGTACAGCACATCACACCCTATGTCAGTAATTCATACCAAGAGACACAACGTACGGCAATTTTCAATGTAAATTGGATTTTAACCTTAAAAAGTGACTTATTCGTCCTTAAAGCCTGCCACACACATTCAAGATATTTTAGACAAACATATCACAATAAGAGTTTGTTGTGATTCCGTGACAGTTCGTTGCGTTTCTATGACAGTTCGTTGGCTGAATCTGGGTTTGTAGGATTACATTCAGGGCACGGCTGACTGAATCTGTTAGTTGTAGCAGCCTCGTCAAGCGTCCCAAATTTTTGGCGCATGTATCAAATATTTGTGGCGCTCGACGAATGAGCGACGATATATGTGGTTCAGGTTCCTTTCCACAACACTATCCTACCGACTATAGGTATATTGTAACTCATTATCCTTATTATGGGTGCGATACTGCAATAAGAAAATCATTACGTCTGCGTTACAGAAAAGCTAAGGATTAACAACGTTGTTAAGACATCTGCGCTGATGTTGATGGAACTCTGTCTGGCTAATTGTAACTTTTCCGTGACAGCCAAAAATTACAGTTACTGTATTCTAAAATCGTTAATGTTTCCATAACATCGTCTGGATATTGTTGAAACATTTCCGTTGCCGCCGTAAGTTACTCTTGAGACTGCATGCAGTCAGACCCAGAATAACGTCCTTTTTCCTGAATCCACAATGACATACGTCCTAACACATTCTAGACACAATTCTTGAATGTGTATGGCAGGCTTCATACTGTACAGTACACGAAAAAGTATGTAGGGTATGTACTGTACTTTGAACCTGCTACCATGCTATAAAAACCAGAAATATTCATCAAAAAGCTTTCATATCAAGTACAATATGGTACTGTATAGTATAGTATAGTACACTATACAGTATAGGCTACTTGTACAGAACTGTACTACTGTACAGCATTTGAATAAAATTTAAGGTAGAGTGACAG
This sequence comes from Palaemon carinicauda, assembly GCF_036898095.1. NCBI lineage: Eukaryota > Metazoa > Arthropoda > Malacostraca > Decapoda > Palaemonidae > Palaemon > Palaemon carinicauda. Next base: position 185,254,702 of record NC_090729.1, on the reverse strand, counting down.
TAACATATTTTGTTGTAATTGTTCAATGCAGTGACCAACAAAAGGCTGTATAACATGGCGTAACACAAACTATATTTTTGTATTTAACATTTAAGAATAAGCGACGTATGTCAAACTGACATACACCAGGGTACGTTGCCACTGTTAACCTACAGAAGAAAACCGGATGATATATCGTCCTTTTCATTTATAAAAGCAACAAAGTAAACACTGATCTGTCAACTGATATGAATAGAAATATAAGAAATCTCATTAAAATCACCCAATAAGGTAGGTGATCATCACAAACCCAAAACTCACCTATAACACTTGAAAGAAATTACAAGGGACCATCCTAACCTAACCTATCTCACGCAAAGAGTGTGGCGAAGAATAAAGTATTAACGAAGAATAAAATATTAAAAGTTAAAATCTTGAAAGAAAAAATGTTGAATGGACAAAGTGTCAATCAGATAGTGTCAAACAGACAAAGTGTCAAATCAACAAAATGTTGAACAAAAATTGAGTCGTCTGGAGTAAAGAGATTAATAAGATATATGATGTCCCACCAAATTAATCACTCCTATGGCTAACATTCGCAGGAAAAGAAGAACCACTTGCCATAACAGAAGAGCAAGGACATATACTAAATTGCGACCGATGCGAGCCTTAACGGAAGAAAGATCAATTCAGTAAAGTCATTAATCAGATATTGAAGTAACGCCAAAACACTGAACCAAGCAGGAGATATATGTAGCGAAGCATGTGCTTTTGGCTACTGTTTGCAAAAACAAAGGAGCAAGAAAATAGTGTTAAAATTGCAATCAAAACAAGCCACGATAGAGCTAAGATTCACAGAGATGAATGATTAATTAGATAACTGAAGAATCTATCTAGTTAGCTACTTAAAAACCTGAATTAATAATGTTTACATAGCATGTTAACTCATGGCCTTTTACTACAGTAACTATTGTAGTCAACTTCCGTCAAGGGTGAAATGTTTTGACACACCGTCCATTAAACTATTTGTGCTATAGAAATTTTGTTTTTGTTAGACACTTGTGCTTCAACACTTTGTGTTTTGGCACTCTGTGCTTCGACACTTTGTCTTTCAACACTTTGTCGTAAAACCAACCTCGCCTACCCAACCTAATCTCGGGGACCGTATCCTAAACGGGATTGGGAATCCCCTATGAAATTTCACATAGAAACATAAGTAATGTTACAGTGATGACTCCTTAGCTAACCTTACTTAACTAACCTAATATAATACAGTACACTGGTTCTTTACCTGGCAGAAGGCTACTAAATTTCACCTAAAATACTAAGAGAAACTACAGGGATCCATCCTAACCTAACTTCACCTACCTAACCTACATTGCGGTGCTGACTAAGGCAATATCTGGATACTCCCATCACCCCACGTATCCTATGAAGCAGAACAACATACTACTGCTGTAGTCATGTTAAAAAATTATTCTAAGACATAACTTTCAAAGCTTTACTACAAACCATGGAAATATAACAAAGAAGTTCAACATTACACATTGTGCCAATGCTTTAATAATAAGAATGAAGTAAACACTGACTCATCCATTTATATGCATAAAAATATAGGAATATCGGTAAAAGCATGCAACAAGACTAGTTAAGCATCAAATACCGCACCCACCTATATCCAACATATGGAGGACACCAGTGGGAACCAGGCTTTTAAGGTGGGGGAAACCATAAACAAATAATATTAATCAGGCACAATGGTAGTAAATATACATATCTTAAATTAGCCTATCACTTCTAAAACATAAATATTGTCCCTGGATGACAAAAGAACCATTTCCTGAAAAAATTTTTAAAAACAATTGATTGTGGAAAGAACGCTCAAAGAAGTGTTTCTTAGCCTAACTTAACGCTAGGTATAGAGTGGCCATAACCTGGCGACCACCCTGGACCACTCACCTAACCTAACCTAGTACAAGCCTAACTTAACGCTAGGTATAGAGTGGCCATAACCTGGCGACCACCCTGAACCACTCACCTAACCTAACCTAGTACAAGCCTAACTTAACGCTAGGTATAGAGTGGCCATAACCTGGCGACCACCCTGGACCACTCACCTAACCTAACCTAGTACAATATTAACTAAATGAAATTTAAAAGGCGTATCTTAACTTAACCTAGTAATAAGTTGATTAAATGAAATTACAGAATTGTTTCTTACTTTAACCTAACCAAGGGCACTTGCACCTTGCTGCAGGGTGTTGTTGGAAACCACATATTGCAGGCTGTGGAATAAAATAAAATTTTAGGGAAATGTTCAAACTTAATGGGACTAACAAAGATGGGTCCTTATCTGTCCCAGACCTGGTCATATACTGTGTAGCATGTTGTACAGTAGATAATTCTACAGTACAATTCAAAAGCATAGAAAAAGAGAATTTAAAAGGGATTTTGACGAAGGAAAAATCTATTTCTGGGGAGAGACCTGTGGCGCCGGGCGAAAAGTCCTTCTTGTATACCTTTTCTGATAAAAACCTTCCACACGGACCAAAATAACGCTAACAATTGAAAAGACACGAAAAATAAATAACTCGTAAGTTATCATCCACCCAGAGGGGGAGAGGTGAGGGAGGGAGAACCCGCTGAACGCACAAAACGGAAAACGGGAAATCCACTCCCCCACCGGAGCTAAGAAAGAAAACGAGAGAAAGGGGTAACTCGTGACTGCGAACAGAAAACGGGGACCCCAATCTCCCGCTCTCTTGGACACAAAAACAGGACTAAAAATCACAAAACACTATTATAAACGTATAAAATAAAAATGTACATCCATATAATACTACGATCGAAGAATAGCATCCGTTAAAACTTAAAATAAATAGCACTGTTCCTTTAACCGAGTCGAGTGACGAACGCCTCGGGCGGTTACTAAACAAAAACAAAGCTAAATCGCTATCTCGATCGTAGGCTGGACTTACTTGCAAAAAGTACCATGAGCATAAATACACAAAAAAATAAAAAAAAAAAAAAAAAAATAAAAATAAAAATAATAACGGTTCTAAAGGCATAAGGCCAGGGACTTAACCAAGAACCTAAGTGACAGAGTACTAAACGGGCAGATAAAGATGAATTCCCAAACAAGTGAACAAACAATGGCCGCCATGACAGGCCAGACGGGAATAATAAAACAGACTATACTGGATATAAAACACAAGCCCGGTACAATAAAATACTGTCAAAACAAACTATGGTACTTAACATTGGAATGTGTGAAGATGGAGCTTCGGACATGACAAAATAAATCCACGATAGATAAAAAAGACCGAGAGCACAACGAAAACATTCAACACCTTGAATTCCAAAAAGAAGGATGTGGTTCAGATGGCGCTCGCGTCGTGGCGTGGGTGGTGCGGCGATGGGGATGTGTCTAGGGCCTCTGTATCGGCCCATCCCTTTGGCGAAGGAATTAACTAAATGGAAGACAACCTGTGAATAGTGGATTTCACGCGCCTTTGCTTTATACACGACACCCAAAAGGTGCTCGCGCGAGGGTTGTAACCTCAGCATTCCATGCTTTTATCTTTCTCTGGTATAATTGGAAGGTTTTTATCAGAAAAGGTATACAAGAAGGACTTTTCGCCCGGCGCCACAGGTTCGACCCAGAAATACTGTTTTCAGAGCCACAACCAACAGCCAGCATAATTATATTAACGGACAGGGAAACATTTTGGACAGATAATATACGTTTTCTTGCAGTAAATAATGTGATTTAACCAAATTTGATCTTCAATTCAACCGCGAACAAACAGAACCAGTTCCACTACTCCGTTCCCCACTACACACTCACTAAAACTGGTATAATTGAAATGAAGTCAAATTCAGTGAAATCACATTATTTGCTACAGGAAAACTTATATTTTCTGTTCAATAATTTTTACCCTAAATCTAATGGCTCTTGCTTCACCACTCGCTCGCTTCGCTCTCGAAAAAAATAAAAACACCAAGCTCCATATATACTAGCAAGCGGTAATGTTGAGCTCCACACGCTAATATCAGTGACCGATTGTTATTTCTTAAATAATTATTCCCGGTACATTTTTTTAGAATAACTAATGGTTCTTCCTTCATCATGTAATCGCGAAGAAAGAAAAACATACAGCTCCTATGTACTCGCAAGCGGTACATGCTGAGCGGCATACCTCACCCCAATTGGTTCTTATTTCTTGGTAATTATTCGATAGTTTTGTATATCTAACAATCCTAGATCTTATATTCAATAAAAACCAATTAATGACTTACTTTATGATCGGGCCGTCGAAGGTGCTTCTCTTCCCTGTAAGATAACCAAGAACGACACTTTGGGCACTAATTTTTGTGGTATGACATTATGCGATTTTAGAAATGTGTTAGATACACTTTTGACACACATAAAAAGGATTTGGAAAGAACTGAAGCAAAGCACTTGAAGTGATAACAAAGTAAGGGGGAAATATAAACCCCCTACATAAGTTTCCATATGTACGGCTACGTGATTGGTTAACAGAAACATATGTGTAACAGTACGGCTTATGTAAAGTAAACTTGAAGGGTAAACTCATTCAGAGCAAGTATTTGATAAGTGAAAACTGAATGTAATACGGCAATAACAGGAAAAAAACAAAAATTACGAACAATTAGCAAGATAAAGTAAAGGAAAAAATAAATATTACAGTATTTTATGGGAATACATAAAAATGTTGTAATAATAGAGGAAATAACTTTAAACTTGAGAAAATGAGAAATATAAACATTGTTATTGCATCAACGAATATATACAAACAGTATTAGGAGCAACAAGTCTCGTAGTATACTGTATTTGAATGTCATGAGTACAAGGAAATACATACATACGGTATTAAGAAGGAAATACAAAACAGTATATCTGGATAAACTTTGGAGGCGTCGTTGCAAAGATTATTTCATGAAAAAATACAGTAACCAGTGCTGCCAACGTCTGATGTAAATCAAATGTTGGCATTCCATGCTACCATTAGCACCCGTTCGTACGTACATTCGTTCATTCCAGTTTTCGACCTGCGCAAAAACCCCTCCCCCTGCGCAGAAGCTTTTCCCCCTCCAATTACTCGTTTTATTATCGTATACCTTTTAAAATCATCTCATTTTATATTCCCATTCAAGAATATTTATCATACATTCCATTTTATCTTCCTATATTGGGTTTATTTCTTTTGTTATTTCCTTTTCACTCCCCGGTTTCACATAAATACTTGCTCTGGACTAGTTTCCCTATCCAGCTCATTCATGTTAAAATCATCTCATTTTATATTCCCATTCAATATTATTTATCATACATTCCATTTTATCATCCTGTATTGTTTTTATTTCTTTTGTTATTTCCTTTTCACTCCCCAGTTTCACATAAATACTTTCTCTGGACTAGTTTCCCTATCCAGTTCATTTATGTTTACCCTCTAGACTCCGTTGTTTTTCCGTTAACCAATCACGAACCGATACGTATTCAAAGTTTCCACAAGGGGGTTGTCAACTGGTATTTCCCTACCCCTCTTCCTTTATCTCTTTGAGTGGTCTGTTCATACCCCTTCCACCAAATCATTTTTACTTGAAACCTTTATCCTAGTAAGGTGTCCGTCATTTCAAGTGAGATTTATTTTTTCGTATTTTGCGATGGAGGAAGTTATAGGAACTTGTAACGGCTGCAGTATTCCGTACCTAAAAGCATTTGCTAAATTCCATGGTGATTTTTATGATTCTTCAACCAATGTTGATAATTTCCTGAAAGCACACAACGTAATTCCTCAACTCTTACAGTGCCCCAAGCGCCTTCCCTCCTATCTTACAGGAAAGTCATTCACGTGATTTATTGTAATAACAAAACAAACATACCTAAAACCAAAAAGAAACGTCGTTGTGGTTATACCGTTACTTCTTATAAGGGTACATTTTTGGGAAAAAGTCGTCTACCCCCATGGAACATAATATTATTTGAAAACCACTTTTTACCTAAAAATTGGCCCCACAACCATCCTTTAAGCTGTCAGTCTCACCCTCCCGTGACCCGCAAGTTTCGTCATCTTTTTCATAAAGGTAAGTCATTCCTCAATAGTCATTATATATGTTTTGTGACCGGGGAACTCCTAGGTTAGGTTAGGTGGGTTTGTTAGGTTCTGTGCCCTTTTAGTACTTTTTATATATTGTGTAAAACTTATATGGAAAAATTATTTAAAATACGTATGGAAATATCTATCATTACTATCGCTAGTACAGTAATGTCACCGTACCGTTAGTAACTCTGTGTAACATTCGTAACATGGAGAATTTTACTGTTTTCAGTAAATAGCTGAGGTTTGTGACCTGTCAAACAACTAGGTTAGGTTAGGTGGGTTTGTTAGGTTCTGTGCCCTTTTTGTACTTTTTATATATTGAGTAAAACTTATATGGGAAAATTATTTAAAATACGTATGGAAATATCTAGCATTGCTATCCTTAGTAATGTCATCGTGCCGTTGGTAACAATGTGTACCATACGTCAATGTTAGTAACACTGTGTATCATTGGTAACGTTGCTAATTTGTTGCAGTACATTCGTAAGGGAAATGACACCGTTGAACAAGTGCTTATATCTAAGTATTTTAATACAGTGATACCTCTTAATTCGTTCCAGAAACTACTTCGTATGTTAAAACGATCGTATGTTGGAGCAAATATTCCCATAAGAATACATGGTAATTGATTTAATTCGTTCCTCAGCCTAAAAACCTATAATAAATCCTTAATAAATGGCTACACATAATTACACGTGACATTAATACAATGCCTGTATAATAAATACATATTACAACCCAAAAAAGAGAACATAATAATGAAATAATAAATAAAAAACGGGTTGTAATGTAACACTTTACCTTAGCGACAGGCCAGCGCAGGTGTAGGGACTTCTACGCAGGAGGAGACGGAAGATCAGCGAGGAGGTAGGGACGGTGACTTTGTACGATAACGTGTACGATAACTTACACTAACTTACACTACTACGTGAACTTCAACTTAACTTAGCTTATTTTTTTTTTTTCATTTTTATAATTTTATATTTTTTTTTACATTTTTTCTTTTCTTATTTTTAATTTTCATCACTTTCACTCGATTCGGTCTTCCTTTTCTTTGCTTCACTTTCTTTCTTTTCATCATGATCACTAGACCGTTTTAAAGATTTTTTAAAGAAACTATCGAGTGAAAGTTGCTTTGTACGGCTATTGAGGATTTTTCTAAAATGCGTTAAGCAAACATCATCGAAATGCGCAACAACATGGCAAACCTGAAGTTTCTGTGGGTGATGCTTGTCGATGAAATCAACAACATGTTGATGATATGCCAACATCTGTTTTATTTCCGCCGTACCTAAGATTTCGCCTACCTCCTCGATCTCCTCCGACTCACTCAACTGCGCTTGGAACTCATCAAGCTGCATGGCTTTCAACTCCTTGAGTTCCTCGGGGGTGAGCTCTTCATGATGCTCATCGACGAGTTCGGGGATGTCATCTCCATCTACCTCCAGACCCATGGACTTGCCAAGGGATACAATCTCTTCGACGTCTTCCTCGGTGGCAAGCACAGGTTCATTCTCGGGGCCAAAACCTTCGAAATCTCTGGGAGCAACAGCATCAGGCCAAAGCTTCTTCCAAGCGGAATTCAGGGTCCGACGAGTTACTCCCTCCCAAGCCTGATCAATGATCTTTAAGCAGTGCACGATATTGAAGTGACTCCTCCAAAATTCACGCAAAGTTAAGTTGGTGCTTTGCGTGACATTAAAGCACTGCTTAAATAAGTGCTTTCTGTAAAGCTTCTTAAAATTCGAGATGACTTGCTGGTCCATGGGCTGGAGGATAGGGGTGGTATTCGGTGGAAGATACAACACCTTGATGAATTTGTATTCGTCGATGATATCATACTCGAGTCCGGGGGGGTGAGCGGGTGCATTGTCCAAACAAAGCAAGCACTTCAAAGGCAAATTCCTTTCTTGAAGATACTTCTTGACAGCAGGGCCGAAAACTACGGTTACCCATTCCACAAAAATATGCCTAGTAACCCAAGCCTTAGAATTAGAACGCCATAGAACTTGTAGCAGGTCTTTATTAATTCTATGTGCTTTAAATGCCCTAGGGTTTTCGGAATGGTAAACTTACAGAGGCTTAATTTTGCAGTCCCCGCTGGCGTTGGCACAAAGCGCAAGAGTCAACCGATCCTTCATTGGCTTATGTCCAGGCATTTTATTCTCTTCGGCGGTAATGTATGTTCGACTAGGCATCTTTTTCCAAAACAGACCGGTTTCATCACAGTTAAAAACCTGCTGCTCTACGTAACCTTCCTCCGCCACGATGCTTTCGAACTTTTTAACAAAGTCTTTAGCAGCCTTAGTGTCCGAACTCGAAGCTTCTCCATGACGAACAACTGAATGAATCCCAGTCCGTTTCCTAAATTTCTCAAACCAACCTCGAGACGCCTTGAATTCCTCCGTCGTAGGATCGGCACTCTCCCCCGCGTCACCCCGAGAGCGCGCCGCCTTCAAGTCACTGTAGATAGCGCTGGCCTTCTCACAAATGATCGTTTCCGTGATCGTATCGCCAACAATCTCCTTGTCTTTGATCCATATTAACAAAAGTCGTTCCATCTCTTCAAGGGTAGGGCTACGACGTTTAGAAATAATCGTGATCCCCTTCGAAGGTTTCACTGATTTAATGGCTGACTTCTGTTTTATGATCGTCGAGATCGTCGACATATTCCGGCCATATTGTTTAGCGAGATCGCTAACACGTACACCTCGCTCATGCTTTTCTATGATTTCCTGCTTTAATTCTAATGAAAGCATAGACTTCCTCTTTTTCTCACCGCTGCTACTACTTCCTGAACCGAAACTAAGCTTTTTAGGACCCATCATTACGGAACACAGAAAACAACACGTGAAAAGGCAAAATAAAAAAATGTTAAAACTGAGCTAATAGAGGACAACCACACGAAGCGCACGCGATGAGAGGACTGATCAAGGTGACGCTCGATTGGCGTCCCTCCGATGTGCTGCCGTCTAGCGGCGGCAACAACAAACTACGCTGTACGCTTTCGAGAAAATTCCACGGGTAAGCGTATTGTTTACGTCGTATGTTGGAGCAACACTTTGTATGTTGGAGCAACACTTTGTATGTTGAGACAGAAATTTGGTCGAATTTTACTTCGTATGTTGGAAAATTCGTATGTTGGGACAATCGTATGTAGAGGTTCCACTGTACAACATATATGACAACCGTAATTATATTTAACCATTTTAGAAAATATATGTTTTCCTGTAGGAAATAACGTGATTAACCGGTTTTCACCTTCATTTCATCCGTAATAACATCAACCAATTCGGCAACTTTAAAGTTAGCCGAATTGGTTGATCTCTTTGTTTGGGGTTGAAATGAAGGTCAAATTCGGTTAAATCACATTATTTACTATAGGAAAACATATATTTTCTGTTCGAAATCACACCCTGTAATACAATACAAATTTACCGGAAAGTTTTCCCCGTCCGTAGCTATGATAAAACACAATGGCCTGAGCTGTTGCGCTTTATATTAGTTTTAACGACATCAATGATTTATGTTCTAGACCTAACGTACCACCTTCTAACCTGATTCAGACAGTTGTGCTCTTCCTTACAAACTGAGACTATGCACCCCATGTCACCATCCTCATATCCTAGACTTTGTCCATCCTTAGGCCTAACTTTAATAAACGGAGAAATCACAGGAGCGTCTCACAATATTTTACATATAATAGTTTATGGATTATGGGGCAGGTAAATAATTTTCAGTGGTTTTGGTTTTTGCTCCTTATTTTTTTTTTCATTAATTGGAATAAGATGAAAAATCTGTCCTCAAATCTACACACTATCCAAAAGCAGCCTTCAAGAGGTGCATGGGCCTAAGTATTTGTAACAATGAACAAAATAGCTCAAAGTATTTCCTTACCTATAAGAACGGTACTTGGACATCTTACTGATAATAAAGCCACATTATCTGACTAACTTTGATTAAAAATTCAATTTTGTCAGGAGATATCACAATTCACACGCGCGTCACTAATGAATAAAACTCGCCGAATAAACAAACTTCATGATAACGTTCTCTACAGAATTAATTGACTAAAATAACTTTACTAACTAACATTTAAAAAAAATATCAAGTTATTGATATCATAAATTATTTCTAAGAACTATAAAAATATTTTTAATTGTTTTAAAGTGCATTCGTTTACAATTGGATTCTTTATTGAGTATAATTCAAAAGAAATGGCGCGGAAACGACTCGAGTCAAGCATACAACTCCCATGCAAAGTGAGTGAAGCCAAAAGAGGTATGGGAAGAGAATGCTCACTGACACGTGACCATTATCTATAGCTTTTTCATTATTTTCAGCTATAAAATATTCTTCAACAATGATATCTTCATGCAGAACATTTCTGTAAAAGTAGACTGTCCCACAAAACTTAATATTATGAGTAAAAAATCTTAGATATACTTATTCAAAGGTGTGGGGCGTTTATAAAACTGTGATTTAAATAACATACTGTGTATATATATATATATATATATATATATATATATATATATATATATATATATATATATATATATATATATATATATATATATATAGGTCATCCAATATACTGTTTTCCGAATGACATGAGACTCGATATATTTATTCAGTAATTTATCCCTAAGGATTTATCCTAAAATCATAATGTCATTCTATACTGTTGTTTAAAGTTTTCGAAGATTAGAAACTCGAGAGAGAGAGAGAGAGAGAGAGAGAGAGAGAGAGAGAGAGAGAGAGAGGAGAGAGAGAGAGAGAGAGAGAGAGAGAGAGAAGAGCTTGGTCCATTTATTCAATGTCTTTATTATTGAACAATGACCACGGTCAATCTGAAATGAACATAAAACATATAAAGAATAAATGATGAACAATGTATAAAACTCAAATGAACATAAAACATATTAAGAATAAATGATGAACAATGTATATAACTCAATGTTTATAACCCTCTAAAAGAGAGAGAGAGAGAGAGAGAGAGAGAGAGAGAGAGAGAGAGAGAGAGAGAGAGAGAGAGAGAGAGAGAGAGAGAGAGAGAGAGAGTTGGTTTTGACTTTTTGTATTATCACCAGTGTTCGGTTAATGCTTTACTTTACTCTAAGGGCTGTTTTCCTGGTCCTATCGCACATGGAAACCCTGGTAGGCCTAGGCCTACTCTGCATGACCTAAATGTCAATTTACCGTATACAGTCATTGGCATTTAGAGTATCACAGTACGTGTTGCACATTAATTGCCAAATCCATATTATCGTCACACTTGGAAAACAAAAATGTCTTCAGTTTCTTCTTGAGTCCTAATATCTCCAGTCTCTCGAATGTCCATGGGAGCTTGTTGTATAGTCTTGGAGCCTCATAATTGTAATGATAGCAACTAAAGTACAGTATTACTATAGGAGATGAATAGTGAAAGTACTCATAGTTTTTAAACTACATATATTTCTTGATATGATTGTTGTTATTGAGCAGTCAACAATGTCAAGAACAATATAAAGTTTACAACGATTAAGGATTCGTATTCTAATAAGAAGAACGTAACATTATGTAATTGTAGGCCTACTTGTAAAAAAAAAATACACCAGAAAGAGAAATGAATAGTTTTTTTTAATATAGTCCAAGCAATGACTCTGCAACTTGACTTAAATGCATACTGAAGGACTAGGCCTATGTGACATTTCATGACTGAAATCGTAGCCCCTATGGCCAAGGTCCTAAGTCCAAATTCGATGGAGATAATGGAGGTCAGGGGAAATATGTTGAATAATTTTCTGTATTCAAGATTGCTGCCATACACTAGAAAGGAATGGCATAGCAAATTTAGCAGAAAATTATCAATAATATTTTGTCAACCGGAGAGAAGGTTGTTCATATTCTGAAATATTTGGCTGTGTATGAACACAACAGATGAAAAATAAATGCACACACACACACACACACATATATATATATATATATATATATATATATATATATATATATATATATATATATATATATATATAGCTAAATGATTAGACAAAACTAAAAATTATATATATATATATAAATATATATATATATATATATATATATATATATATATATATATATATATATATATACTGTATATATATATATATATATATATATATATATATATATATATATATATATATATATATATATATATATATATATATATATATATACAGTATATATATATATATATATATATATATATATATATATATATATATATATATATATATATATATATATATATCTAGTATATACATATAAACATTAGCAACATAATTTCCAGTGATATAATGGGATACATTCATTCTCTTGGTTATGAAGTTTACTATTTAGCAAGTTATTCCAAAATAGACCACTTTCTGCACATGTGATGTACATCTTACAACAACGTAATGTTTATTACGGTACTTTCCAATAACATAACGGGATAAATGCATCTTCTTAACTCTGGAGTTTATTCAGGAAGTTAATCCAAAGTAGCTTAGATAATACCAAACACAAGATAAACTATATACAACATAAATCTATATACACGAGCCTTTCGTTCACATATTTAAATAATCCAGAATCTATTATGAAGATTATTATCCGAAGTATGCACTATTCCAAATGTGTCTGCTTCATCATTCCTAATGCTGTACTGGGAGAATTTGTTACACTTACAGAACATTGTACGTGAGAGTAATTGTTTGTAAATGTGCAGATTTCTGTTCTACATCCCGTTTTGCATGTACACTTAATGAGGCTCATTATTGCTATTGGTGCTAGTGGCATCTGTCCTTGAAAATTATAATGTGAATGCAGTGTGAATGTTTTGTTGCCCCCTTTAACCAGAAGAAATAATGAGCCTCATTAAGTGTGCATGCAAAACGGGGTGTAGCATAGCACTCTTCCCCTGCACAAACAATTATCTCCCAACAAATAAATTTAAGAAAGTTTACTTACCATATAAAATTTTGAGAAATACCCTAATTTTATAGAAGTGCTTTGCATGAAGATATCATTGTTGAAGAATACTTTATGGCTGAAAATAATGAGAAATTTATATATAATACATCATTAAGCGATGTGATCACGTTTCAGTGAGCAAGCTTCTATTATACACACTTTGGCTCCACATACATTGCATGGCAACAGAGTCGTTTCCACACCATTTCTTTCAATATATAATTAACAAAGTATCACGTTATCAATGCTTGCACCTTAGAGTAACTAAAAAATATATTTATAGTTCTTTAAAATAATTTTAGATGTTAAAAACTTGCTGTTTTCTTTTTTAATGTTAGCTAGTAAAGTTATTGCAGTCGTTGAATTCTGTAGAGAGCGTCACCATCGACTTTGTTTATTCGGCGAGTTTTATTCATTAGTGAGGCGCGTGTGAATTGTGATATCTCCTAACAAAATCGGAACTTTTGATCAAAATCTGTGATAGTGGGATTTTATCGTCTATAAGATGTCCGAGTACCGTTCTTATAGGTAAGGAAATACTTTGAGCTATTTTGTTTATTGTTATAACTACTTAGGCCTATGCGCCTCCCGTAGGCTGATTTGTGATAGTGTATAGGCTTGGGGATAGTTAGGCTGAACAACTTTCATTCCATACCTTTTTTTTTTTTAATTGTGGGGATAGATGTACATTATGTATACGATTTAGTATCAAATAATAACCTTAAAAACCTTGTATGGTCTCTTAACCTAATATTAGAATAGGAACCTTTATAGTTTGTTATACGGTAAAATTATAGTTACGGACGGAACATCATCTTGACCAAAAAAAAAAAAATGGTTTTCCTTTAGTACATAATGTGCTTTCCCTGAATTTTACCTTCATTTCAATAACAAATAAACTGAAAACCAGTTACACCATCTAAGACCAGGGATATTTTTTAAGAAATCTAATGGTTTTTGCTATGCGTATCTCAAAACCTCTAAAAATGACCTTACCTGCCCTATAATTCATAAACAATTTTACGAATATTCTGAGACGCTCCAATGATTTCCTTTACAAAAGCTAGGCCTAAGCATGGACAAAGTCTAGGATGTATCTCCTTTTCGAAATCGGTTTAATTATTAAATTAAGGAGAATGATGACAAGGGGGCACACAGTCTCACTTTGTAATGAAGGACACAGCCGTCTGAATCAGATTAGGTGGTGGTACGTTAGGCCTAGGACATAACGCATAAAAGCGTAATGATGTACAATGTCGGTTGTGAGACAGAAAACTGGATTTAGATTCTCATTTTCTATGTTTTTTGATTGCTGCCTGAATGTAAAACTACATTTGCACTGTAGAATAATCTATGTACATCATGCCAGATATGGTAAGGTCTTGGGGAAGGTAAGACCCCATCTCTGTTAGTCCTATTCAGTTAGAATATTCCACCATCATTTTATTTAATTAATAAAGTACTAGGTTAGGTTGAGTTAAGATACGCCTATCTAGTTTTATGTAATTAGAATTGTACCGGGTTAGGTTAGGTGATTGGTACAGTATGGCCGCCAGGTCATGATCTCTTGTTTTGTTTCCTTGTGTTAAACTAAGAAGTCCTTCAGATGTTTTCTCTAATTGGTTGCATTAAAAACTTTCCAGGTAATGATACTTTTGACTTGCAGGGACGATATTTATGCTTTAGAAGTTATTTTTTATGATTTGTATGTTTTTACCATTGTGCCTAATTGATTCCATATGTTTGCAAGTAATTTAACATTATATTTTTCCCTTGTTTTAGCATACTGTACATACTTCGCTGCGACTGTTAGCTGCGTGAGTAGTTGGCGAGACATGAACCATTTACACAATTTCTGTTCAACATTTTCTTGATTAGACACTGTCTGTTTGACACAATATCTGATTGATGCTTTGTTCATTCAACATCTTTGCTTTTAAGGTTTTGACTTTTAACATTTTGTTCTTTGGACACTGTCTTCGCACGGGTCAGTTTGGAGTTTGGATGGTAACTTGTAATTGCTCTTTAATGTTGTAAGTAAATGTGGATTGGTGATGCTTACCTACCTTGTTTCATAGTTTTTACGAGATTCTGAATATTTTGCATGCAAATCAATAGACAGATCAATGCCTACTTTATTGTTTTTTAAATAAAAATCACAATACAGCATATTACATGGTGCTCCTTGGTTTACATTGGCTGGATGTACAGGCCCTTGATTTTCGCTGGTTCATTCTTTGCAATATCACTCGTTCACGACATGCAGGCCAGTATAACCTATTTAATGAAAAATCACATACCCCTGTATTTGCGGGTTCGCGAGAAGTAGCCTACTCTTGCAGTTTGTCGATTTCAAACAGTTTGCATTCCTTTGCATCCAGCTCGCTTCGCACTACTTCCCTCTCCGTCCAGCACAACTTGGCCTCAGTCTTGCAGGGTCTCTCTTCGCATGTCCGTATCCTGCTTCGATCCTTTTTGAGCAGAATCATGTTTTCATGTAAAAAGGTGATGTATCTGTATACACTAGTACATACTCCGGGACATTGTTCATATTTACGGGGTAATGTACTGTAAATGTGTGATTCCCTGCAGTACTGCACAAGAGACAACATATCAGGAGTTGCGTCATGCTTCAAGACTGCTGCGTATAACTTTGTGTGAAATATGTACACAGTTAATCTTAAGTGCAGTATCATAGTATATATATGCAGTATTACAGTACTGTATATTATTGTTTATTAACTTTACTGTCTATTAGCGTGGCTTCTTCCCATTTGTATGAGGGTAACACGGTTGCCTTCTTTTGAAGGACTTTGCTTTGGCTTTGGGGTGGACCCTAGTCCCTACTGGCTGCCCTGCCTGCCATCGCTAGACCTTGGTAGTGTATGTTTGTGTTGCACCATCGCCTCCTCCCAGCAGCAGGGAATCATGGCGTGGTTAGGACGACAGTTCGAGACATGTGAGGTGTCTTATGTTTTTAGAAGGTGTTGGAATGGCTGTGTTTGTGTGTGTATTAGTCTGTAACACCCATTTGCTTTACGCAAACCTATCCGTTGATTACATACATACAGTAATCCTGAGTTGTCTACACAGATAGCAAAGTGTCTGCCTTTTTGACTGGTCGGGTGCGGAGTTGAACCCGCGACACAGACCTCTACGAAGTCCGAGCTTGCTGCCCTAACCGACTCAGCCATCGAGGCTCTATTTATTAACTATACTGTACTGTACGTAAATTAATACATGTACTGTACTCTACATTATGTAAGTGTAGGCTATGTGTGCGGTGAGTTGTCAGTGCGAGTTGTCTGAACGAAAACAGCGAACACTTACAGTACAGTTAAGCTGTACTGTAGTGATATTACTGTACATATATTACCGTAATATACACTACAGTATCAGCGAGTGTTATATTAGATAGGAACAAGAGTGTTTTGTTGTTATAAGTGTCCTGGTGACTACTGTACCGTACTATTGTACTGTACTGTAGCCTTACCGTGTTCAGTATTTAGTGTACTTGTGAGTATATGTACTGTACACTTATTGGAATATTTTCATTTGATTACAAAATACTTATACTGTGATAAAAACCAAGTAAAAACAATATTAGGCCTTACTTAGTAAGTAAATCGACAGTGCGTATGTAATGAACAGTGAGTTGGTGGGGTTAGGAGTTATCCCACCCTAGGGCAGCAAGTATTTGTGGATTCTCATTTTTCGCTCCTGTTTCAGTTTCCTGAACCCCGTGAAGAGCGAGGTCTGACTGTACAGTCAGCCATCAATATTAACAAATGGGATCATTTGTGATACAGAGAATCGTATAGCTATTAGATAAAAAATCCCTCTTTTGTGGTTTTGTGATAACTACTCTCATGGCCTGACAATTTTTAACCGACTGCACTCCTTTGCACCTGGCATGCCTTGCGTCGTTCCCCTCTCCGTATATCACAACACCCCATGTCTCGCTAACTCGGCCTCAGTCTCACATTGTCTCTCCTTGTGTGTGCATATCTGCCTTCAGTCTCTCTTTGTGCAGAATCACATTGTGATGTAGAAAAGTAATGTAAAAACCTGTAGGTATCCAGTGTGTTTTTAGTGATTTTAGTATAAAGTGTAATACGCACATTATGCTAACCCTTGTGCCAAATAGTTGACGCCTCAAGAACTGCATCATGCTTTAGACTTACTGCATAGAAATTTGTATGGAAATGGTTAGTGGTGTTGTACTGATACTTTTTCTTTTGATTTTTATTGTTTTAGTGTATTCATTGTGTATCAGTGTTAGTCTATTGATATATTGATTACCGTACAGAACTGTACAGTATGCAAAATACCTTTTTTTTCCAATAATTTTGTAGATATAAGTTACATGTAGGCCTATTGTGAGTTGGAATGGTGAAGGTCGACCTGCGGAAAACAGCGAGCACTTACGAGCCCCTAAGCTGAACTGTAGTGATAGTACTATACATGTATTGCAGTAATATACATTACAGTATCAGTGAGTGTTATTAGAGAGGAAAAACAGGGTTTTGTTGTCACATTATTTACATGTAAGTTTGATAATGACTCATGTGTAGGCCTAGTGTACAGTACAGGGTAGTTTTACCGTGTTCAGTTAAAATTTTACATATGTACATATGTTCAGTATACATGTGTACAGGTACAGTTACCAAAATGCGTTCTTACAGAAACATAATGATTTGACCTCTGATAAAAAACAAGGAACTAAAGACTAATAATAGGCAGTACAGTGGGTTACTTAGTGTGATAGTGTACTTCGCGTAGACAATGGACAGCGAGTTGGCAGGTTATGAATTGACCCACCATAGGGCAGCAAGGAGGCCTAAATGAAGATTCTCACTTTTTTGGCACCTGTCTTTGTTACTTAACCCCAGTGAATATTGACGGCTGACTGCACATCAGTTCCGACTTTACGAAAGTAAGATTCATGTGACGCCATTTTATACAGCCTTACCTCAGTCTCTAGATTGAACAATTACGATGAAGTTTTTAAAAAACGGATTTTGAGCGAAGCGAAAAATCTATTTTTGGGTGAGATAGCCATGTTGTCCTGATGGAAGGTTCCTTCAGTAGCTTCCTAAGGGTATATATGACTACAGTAGATATTCCCAGAGAATTAAACTAAAGGTTTCACAGAATTCTAACTTCTGGCGCGAGTACTCATAAGGCTTCCCTTTAGGATATCGTATAATAACAGGGGACGTATGCTTGACACACCACATAGCTATCTGCACCCCACATAGCGTTTACGCTTTGACAGGGAAGTTGGTGGTAAGATATGGGAGGAGCCGTTACAAAGTCTCCTCCTCGACTGTTACGGTACTCAGATGACGTCATAAACGACGCCATATTGGCCGCCATCTTGGTTGACGTTATAACCGCGCGCCTTCTCTATTCCTTCTCTTGTAGTGTCTATGACCAGGTGTTTTTCCCAGTTGTTCGCTATTATTTACCAGCATGTCGCAATCTTCACCCTCTTCTGCCCCTGGAAAGTTGAGTACCACAGTCTTATATTGTAAAAATCAGCTCTGGCCGTAAAGTAACGCCTTTTTATCTTTAAATACTGTGTTTTTTGGCGGAGCTGTTGCCTAAACCGGAGGCGCCCTGACGCTGTTGTTCGCTTCGCATTGCTTTATTTAGTTAGCCAGAACAACTTTCCCAGTTTCTTAACTAATTATCAGTATACAGTATATTAGTTATTTAGTCTTCATTGCTAGGAATTAGTTATATTATGCCGATAGTATTAGTTTTTTTGGCGAGTGTAGTTAGCCGAATTTATGACGCTAGAGTTGCTAGCCCAACCCTTAGGCTCGATAGCCTAGGTGTTTTAGTTTACTTTCATGCATGATATAATAAGTGTTCCTAGTGTTAATCTATGAAATGAAGATATTAGGCTTTTATACATATAAGATTCAGTGATTGCACATGGGTTTTTCTTCTTCTAGAAAGTATACAAGGGGTTTTGATGATCTTGGTAGTCGATTCCCTTGCCCCTAACCAACGGCTTAGGGCTTTTGTATACTTTTACACCTCCCCGGTTACCTTTTCACTAAGGTAATCTCTCCTCCCTCTGAGGTAGCCTATGCTACATCCTAGCCCTCCTTACCTTGAATCGTATTCAAGTGAGGTTAGGCTAGGATTTTCTTTCCCTGCCCAGAGCCATAATTCATGAGCTTTGAGTTGGGGTCAGAACCTCAGAGTATCAGTCGTTTGCCCCCAGCTACCCCATTAGGTGAATGAACTCTCCTTTTGGTCTCTGCTGGACAGCAAAAGGTGGGGGGCTCTGCCCTCCCCCCTAGGCCACACCTGGTAGGGTACGACCATTCCTCCCTGTGGCCTAGCGACTTGTCCTACACCTGCCTTCTCCGGGCTAGGGGATATGCTTCCCCTAGCCTAGGTTAGGCAGGCCCTAGGATTCTGTTTCTTTATAGTTTGTGACAGCACTGCCATGCTGTTCTTTTACTGTACTAACCTACCCTAGGCTGGAGAATGAATTCTTCCTATACTGTACCTGGGATAGTGCCGGTACTGAAACAGAAACCCCCCCCCCCCCCCTTAGAGTGTTGGGAAGGCTCACACCAACCTCCACACTCCTTCTCAGGACCCTTTTCCCCTCCCCCTCTGTCCTTTGGTGATGGCCTAGCTTTATAGCCTACATGTGTAGTCTATATATAGTCACTATGAAAATAATTGTAATATACTAGCATCAACAGAAGATTTTACAGATATTAGATTATATATGAAGGAAAACATAAGCCATCTTTGACAACTTTGTTTACATCTTGAAGCCATTCAGTACTGTAGCCTACATGTTCAGGTGTGTAATGATATTCAAACCGAAGCAATGTTGGTTTTGTTACTTTTAATCAAACAACAGAACGTAGTTGGTACATCATGCGAGCATGAGAAATGAGACATAGGCCCTCTGTGGCTTTGCATGAGACCAGGAAGGAGTAACATTTTCTTCCAATTTATATGCCAGTCAAAAATTATTTTACAGTATTACTGTACTGTTCAATTTAAAAAATAACTTTTTATCATTTGAAAGAGACTAGTGTATGGGGGCATGTGTGTGTGTATTCAAATATCTGAACATAGAAAGCTAGCAATATTTAATACTATAGAGCTGAAACGGAATGTTGGTGCTACGGCATGCATACCCTCTTTGTGTGCTTTGCCTGGTTTACTATGCAATAGTCTTGACTGGTGGTACTGTCTGTAGGCCTACTCCAGAAACCTTTCAAAAATTTCCAGTATAGAAGGGGTCATCCGTTAATATTACTGTGTACTGTAAACGTTTACTGAACTGTAACATTATATTATACTGTGTATCATATCATATCTCTCTCTCTCTCTCTCTCTCTCTCTCTCTCTCAAATGCTATACAGTACAATACTGTACAAGTAGCATGTGTACGGTGTACAGTACTGTAGTGACATGAAAGTGTATTAATGTAGCCTACAGTATGTATCTGGTTTTTATAACACAATAGCAGGTTCTATGTATGTACCATTTCATACATACAGCAGTATGTATGACGGAAAACATAAGCTACAGTTGGTAACTTTGTTTACATCTTGAAGCCATTCAGTACTGTACAGGGTCAAGCATGTAACATTGTTCTGACTGAAGCACTTGGTTTTGTTACTTAAAGCCAAACAAGTACTGCATTAATGTAGTATAAATATTACACAGAAGAGTAGCCTACTGTATAAGTAGCTTATATACAGTGTACAGTACTGTACAGTAGTGACATGAAACCTTATTGATGCACTGTATGTATCAGGGTTTTATATCATTAAAACAGGTTCCAAGTATGTATGCAAATACCATTTCCTGTACAAGGGAATTATAAGTCAATTATTAAGGTTAAAATTCAGTTTGCGTTGAAAATCACCTTACGTTGGGACTCTTGGAATGAATTAATGACGTAGGGTATGGTATGATTGTAGAATGCTCTGCAATAGCCTAAACCTTAGAAATTTAGGTGTTGCCCCTGCCAGAACCCAAGTTGGGATAAGTAGGAGATATTAGGTTAGGATCTATCCATGTAATTACTCTAGTTTTCTAGGTGGAGTTTGGTGCACCTCAGCTAGATGTAGATAAGTGCCCCATGTTAGGTTAGGTAGATAAGGTTAGCGTAGGAGGCATCCTTGAAATAATAATAATAATAATAGTTATAATGATAATTTTTATTTTAACTATCATTTTATGTAAGGTTTGATAAGGGAATCCCAAACTAATTTAGGACTCATTACTCTAGATTATGCTGGAAAAGTTAAGTTAGGTTAGGAGGCTCACATGTAATTTCCCTCAATGTTTTATGTGGACTTTAGGATGGTGAGGCTTGACTAACCTTATTGGGTGCTTTTTAGCAAATTTCCAATATTTCTTTGCATATCAGCAGACAATCAGTGCTAACTTTATTCATATTTTCAAATCAAAGGCTCAATATATCTATAGAAGTACCATGTTCTGTGGTAAAACTTAGAAAATTATGCCTAATTGTAGTTTTTCACTGCTGCTAAGGTTATGTGTGAGTAAGTGGGGTGTCCTGGTACAGCCCCAGCCAGTACCCTAAGTTAGGTTAGGTATCGTAGGTAATATTAGGTTAGGATGCATCCCTTTTGTTTCTCAGTATTTTAGGGGAAGTTTGGTGGCCCTCATTTTTATTATTATTGTTAGTAGTAGTATTTTTTCAATATTAAACTTACCCGATAATCATGTAGCTGTCAACTCCGTTGCCCGACAGAATTCTATGGAGGGATACGCCAGCTATCACAATACTAGAAGGGGGTGTACTTACCAGCGCCACCTGTGGCCAGGTA
The DNA here is from genome assembly GCF_036898095.1 of Palaemon carinicauda. Classification (NCBI taxonomy): domain Eukaryota; kingdom Metazoa; phylum Arthropoda; class Malacostraca; order Decapoda; family Palaemonidae; genus Palaemon; species Palaemon carinicauda. Next base: position 185,232,771 of record NC_090729.1, on the reverse strand, counting down.
CTATAGTACTTCTTGTTGACACCTCCTCAATTTTTCCTCTGTCGTGCTTCCGGCAAGACGTTCTGGGATACGCTTATGATCCTTGAGTTTTTCACGGCTGTTTGGTGAAGTATTCTCTCAGATTTCGGCTGTCACTTTACTGGAAAACTTCTATATTAGCTTAGATAGCTATTATTTAGTCCTGATTTACGGTTAACGATCTTTTGCTTGATTTTGAAACCCCTTTTGGCTAACTCTTTTGATTCAAGATGGCTGACATTTCACAAGCCCCCACCCATAGACGATGTAGGTCTTGTAATAGGCGTATTCCGAAGGCCTCGGTAGATCCTCACACCGCTTGTTCTGACTGTAGGGAAAGGCCCTGTCAGTTAGAAAATCGATGTGAGGAGTGCGCCGGACTTTCGGAACTTGATTTTGTCCGTCTTCTGAAGTATTCAACTAAGTTAGAGAGAGGTAGAGTTAGGAGGAGTTCTTCTCACTCTTCACTTTTTTCCTCATCTCATGATCCCCTACCTATTCCTACCCCTGTAGTGGCTACCCCCGCACCTACTATTTGCCCTCAGCCTGATATGTCTGTTGTTTTGCGGGCCATTCAGGCCTTAGGTGAAAAAGTAGAGTCAGTGGTTAGTGATCATAAGTCTCTTATGGCCGAAGTCAAGGAACTTAAGGTCAAGAGTACAGTGGGTGGTATTAGTGCCAGTGCTGTGACGAGTGCTAGTGTCAGTGCAGTGCCAAGTGCTAGTGTCAGTGTCAGTGCGGTGCGTGAGGTTACTTCTGTGCGTGCCAGTCGTCCTCCCAGTCCGGGACCTCTTGCAAGCTCCCAAGCCCAGGGGAGAAGCAATGTCGAAGGGCAAAAGGGTTCGGCAGGCCTTGATCGGCGCACAGAAGTATCCTCGGTGGTTGCGGGCGTGTCTTCCAGAGACCGTCACTCCCACCTGCAGACGATTGAGCCCGTCTTTTACTCGTCTGCTGATCAATTGTCAGGGAAGAAACGCTGGACCCAGGTCTCAAGACCACTCAAACGCAGAGTCCAGTCCTCAAGAACTCAACCGGGCTGCAGTCACTGGTTCAGCTCTGACTCGCCGCAGTCATCAGTTGATTGCACTCCGCCTAAGAGGAGTAAGGTTCTGCCGCAACAGATCTCGTCTGTTAAGGCTTTACCTCAGCAGACCTTAGTGTCTGCCGACCCCAAGTTGTCTCTACTGCAGTCCATGCATTCACAACTTGCGGTCTTGATGAGTGAGTGTCAGGCTGAGAAGGTTGCACCTCCTCCTGCGATCGCTCCGCCTGACCGCAGTACTGCCTGCCAGGCGTACGATGTTGAGGCTCCTCAGAATACCTTACCACGTTCTGAGTTTACTGTTTCCAGCGGTGTGCAGCCCCCTCCGCCTTCCTCAAGACAACCTCAGCAATGGGAACAGGAAGCTTATACCCTTCCTCCGCTTCCGCTTGCAGTTCCACCAGTGAGGCAACACTCTCTTGAGGTACAACAACCTCTCCCACCTATGAGTCAGTCTCCTCAGCCCTCGCTGCACCGAGCTCAACCCTTCTCAAGGCAAGCGCATCAACACCTTAGCCTTGCGCCTCAGGAGCCTCAACTCGCGAGACAATTACTGCGTTCTGCGCAGCCACTACCTCATCGCTCACAGCTCTCTCCCCAGGAACCTCAACTCGTTCCTCAGGAACTCGCTACTGCGCATCCGCCTACCGCTCAGCAAGCGCAACCCTTGAGTTCAGCCACTCATGCCAGGAGTCAGCCTCCTCCACCCATGCGCCTACCTTCTGCTTCTTCGGTCGATCAGCCTTTGCAGACTGAGCCTCAGGTGCTCCCTCAACTGAGTCTTGAAGAGGAAGCCACTAATATTGTTGTTCCTGCTCGTTCTGACTCTGCTGTTCAGCATACCTTACCGATCTCTTCGCTACACTCTGATGGTGAAGTGTCTGATGATGAGGTTGCACACCTGGATCCCTCATCAGACGTGGATGAATCCAAGTCTTCTCCACCTTCTATTGACTTTCGTAAGTTCTTGGCTCTTTTTAGGGAGGTGTACCCAGACCACTTTGTCTCCGCTACTCCCCGCTCTCCGCCATCTGAGTTTTCGCTGGGCATGCAGCCAGCTAAATCTTCTTATACTAGGCTTGTCTTAGCAAGGTCCTCTAAGAGAGCGTTAAGAATTTTAGGGGAGTGGTTACAGTCTAAGCAACAACTTGGAAAGACTTCGTTTATGTTTCCTCCGACCAAGCTCACTTCTAAAGCGGGCGTTTGGTATGCCACAGGAGAGGAACCAGGCTTGGGAGTACCTGCCTCTGCCCAGGCTGACTTCTCTAGTCTGGTAGACTCTCCTCGTAGAACAGCTATGAGGCGCTCTAAGGTTTGCTGGACCTTCTCAGACCTTGATCACTTCCTGAAGGGTGTTTTTAGAGCATTTGAGATGTTCAACTTCCTAGACTGGTGCCTGGGGGCCCTCAGCAAGAAGACCTCCTCTGCGGACAAAGATTCTGCCATGCTCTTAATGTCCTGCATGGATAAGGCCATTAGAGATGGATCTGGCGAGCTTGCTTCGATGTTTGTGTCAGGGGTTCTTAAGAAAAGGGAGCAACTTTGTACCTTCCTTTCCTCCAGCATCACACCTTGTCAAAGGTCCCAACTCCTTTTCGCTCCGCTCTCGAAATTCCTTTTTCCCGAAGAGCTTGTTAAGGACTTGTCTGCTGCCCTGATACAAAAGGACACACATGATCTTGTGGCCTCATCGGCTCGTAAGACTAAGGTTTCTACCTCAGTCCCCAGGACCTATCGCACTCCAGTGGCTGATACTCCTGCTACGAGGTTCATACCACCCTTTCGTGGTAGAGCCCCCAGCCGAGGAAGCTCCCGTCCAGACGCTTCCAGAAGCAAGTCTAGGAAAAGTTCCAAGGCTTCTAAAGGAAAAAACTGACTCTCCTCATCTCCAGACAGCAGTAGGGGCCAGACTCAAGTTCTTCTGGCACGCCTGGGAAAAGAGAGGTGCAGACGCCCAGTCTGTCAGTTGGCTGAGGGAGGGTTACAGGATTCCATTCTGCCTCAAACCCCCTCTGACCACTTCTCCCATCAACCTCTCTCCCAACTACAAAGAAGAGGACAAGAGGCTAGCGTTGCATCAGGAGGTGTCGCTTCTCGTCCAGAAGAAGGCAGTGGTTATAGTCCGGGACCATCAATCCCCGGGCTTCTACAACCGTCTCTTTCTGGTGGCCAAGAAGACAGGAGGTTGGAGACCGGTGCTGGACGTCAGCGCGCTCAATGCGTATGTCACCAAGCAGACGTTCACGATGGAGACGACGAAGTCGGTCCTAGCAGCGGTCAGGCAGGAGGACTGGATGGTCTCGTTGGACCTGAAAGACGCATACTTTCACGTTCCTATTCATCCAGACTCCCAACCTTTCCTGAGATTCGTTTTTGGAAAGGTTGTCTACCAATTCCAAGCCCTGTGTTTTGGCCTAAGCACAGCTCCTATGGTGTTTACGCTTCTGATGAGGAATTTAGCAAAGTTCCTCCACTTATCGGACATCAGAGCCTCCCTTTACTTAGACGACTGGCTGTTGAGAGCCTCCACGAGTCGTCGCTGTCTGGAGAATCTCAACTGGACTTTGGACTTAATCAAAGAACTGGGTCTGTTAGTCAACATAGAGAAGTCTCAGCTCATTCCCTCCCAATCCATTGTGTACCTGGGAATGGAGATTCGGACTCAGGATTTTCGGGCTTTTCCATCGGCCCCAAGGATAAGCCAAGCCCTAGATTGTATCATGAGCATGCTGAAGAGGAGCAGTTGCTCGGTGAGACAGTGGATGAGTCTCACGGGGACCCTTTCATCGCTGGCCCTGTTCGTCGAGCTAGGGAGACTCCACCTCCGCCCTCTTCAATTCCATCTTGCAGCTCATTGGGACAAGAGTTTGACTCTCGAGACCGTCTCTATCCCAGTCACCAAAGAGATGAAGACCACTCTCTTGTGGTGGAAGACCCATCTCCTTCTCAGGGAGGGCCTATCGTTGGCTATTCAGACCCCCAATCTTCATCTCTTCTCAGATGCATCGGACTCGGGCTGGGGTGCGACCTTGAACGGACAGGAATGCTCGGGAACGTGGAACGAGGATCAGAGTATGCTCCACATCAACTGCAAGGAGCTACTAGCAGTTCATTTAGCCCTGCTGAACTTCAAGTCCCTCTTGCTAGGCAAGGTGGTGGAGGTGAACTCAGACAACACCACAGCCTTGGCTTACATCTCCAAGCAAGGAGGGACCCATTCGAGGAGCCTATACGAGATCGCAAGGGACCTCCTCATTTGGTCAAGAAGTCAAAACCTCACCTTAGTCACGAGGTTCATTCAGGGCAACATGAACGTCTCAGCAGATCGCCTGAGCAGAAGGGATCAGGTCATTCCCACGGAATGGACCCTCCACAAGAGTGTGTGCAACAGACTTTGGACCTTGTAGGGTCAGCCTACCATAGATCTGTTTGCCACCTCCATGACCAAGAGACTTCCGCTGTACTGTTCCCCAGTTCCAGACCCAGCAGCAGTTCATGTGGATGCTTTTCTGCTGAACTGGTCCCATCTCGACCTTTACGCATTTCCACCGTTCAAGATAATAAACAAAGTCCTTCAGAAGTTCATCTCGCACGAAGGGACACGGCTGACGCTGGTTGCTCCCCTTTGGCCTGCAAGAGAATGGTTCACAGAGGTACTTCAATGGCTAGTCGACGTTCCCAGGACTCTCCCTCTAAGAGTGGACCTTCTACGTCAACCTCACGTAGACAGGTTGCCCCCAAACCTCCACGCTCTTCGGCTGACTGCCTTCAGACTGTCGAAAGATTCGCTAGAGCTAGAGGCTTTTCGAAGGAGGCGGCCAGCGCGATTGCCAGAGCAAGAAGGGTTTCCACTCGTAGAGTCTACCAATCTAAGTGGGAAGTCTTCCGGAGCTGGTGTAGAGCCAATGCAGTATCCTCTACCAATACCTCTGTGACCCAAATAGCTGACTTCCTTTTACATCTTAGGAATGAGAGATCCCTTTCAGCCCTACGATTAAAGGGTACAGGAGTATGTTGGCTTCAGTTCTCCGCCACAAAGGTTTGGACCTTTCTTCCAACAAGGACCTTCAAGACATCCTTAAGTCTTTTGAGACTTCTAAAGAGCGTCGTCTATCCACTCCAGGCTGGAACCTAGACGTAGTCTTAAGGTTCCTTATGTCACCTAGGTTCGAACCTCTCCAGTCAGCTTCCTTCAAGGACCTTACCCTCAAGACTCTTTTTCTCGTCTGCCTTGCAACAGCTAAGAGAGTCAGTGAGGTTCATGCCTTCAGCAAGAACATTGGTTTCACGACTGAATCTGCAACATGTTCTTTTCAGCTTGGATTCTTAGCTAAGAATGAGCTTCCTTCACGTCCTTGGCCTAGATCGTTTGAAATACCTAGCCTCTCCAACATGGTAGGTAACGAGCTAGAGAGAGTTCTTTGCCCTGTCAGAGCTCTCAAGTATTATCTTAATAGGTCTAAACCTATTCGAGGACAGTCAGAAGCCTTATGGTGTGCCATCAAGAAACCTTCGAGGCCCATGTCCAAGAACGGGGTTTCGTATTATATAAGGCTTCTGATTAGAGAAGCCCATTCTCACTTAAAGGAGGAAGACCTTGCGTTGCTGAAGGTAAGGACCCACGAAGTAAGAGCCGTAGCTACTTCGATGGCCTTTAATAAAAACCGTTCTCTGCAGAGCATAATGGATGCAACCTATTGGAGGAGCAAGTCAGTGTTTGCATCATTTTATCTTAAAGATGTCCAGTCTCTTTACGAGAACTGCTACACCCTGGGACCATTCGTAGCAGCGAGTGCAGTAGTAGGTGAGGGCTCAGCCACTACATTCCCTTAATCCCATAACCTTTTTAACCTTTCTCTTGAATGCTTTTATTGTTGTTTTTATGGTTGTTACGGTAGGCTAAGAAGCCTTCCGCATCCTTTTGATTTGGCGGGTGGTCAATTCATTCTTGGGAAGCGCCTGGGTTAGAGGTTGTGTAGAGGTCCTTTAGTAGGGGTTGCAGCCCTATATACTTTAGCACCTTTGAGTTGATTCAGCCTCCAAGAGGAACGCTGCGCTCAGTAAGGAAGACGAACTTAAAAAAGAGGCAGAGTAACGGTTCAATTCGACTTCCTTACCAGGTACTTATTATTTCATTGTTATTGGAGATAACTGTTATATGAAATATGGGATACTTAGCTATCCTTTAATCTTGTACACTGGTTTTCACCCACCCCCCTGGGTGTGAATCAGCTACATGATTATCGGGTAAGTTTAATATTGAAAAATGTTATTTTTATTAGTAAAATAAATTTTTGAATATACTTACCCGATAATCATGATTTAATTGACCCTCCCTTCCTCCCCATAGAGAACCAGTGGTCCGAGGAAAAATTGAGGAGGTGTCAACAAGAAGTACTATAGTACCTGGCCACAGGTGGCGCTGGTAAGTACACCCCCTTCTAGTATTGTGATAGCTGGCGTATCCCTCCATAGAATTCTGTCGGGCAACGGAGTTGACAGCTACATGATTATCGGGTAAGTATATTCAAAAATTTATTTTACTAATAAAAATAACATATTATTATCGTTATTTTCTAAGCTACAATCCTTGTTGGAAAAGCAGAACTCTATAAGCCCGAGGGCTCCAACAGGGAAAAATAGCCCATTGAGGAAAAGAAATAAGGAAACTACCAGAGAAATAATTAACTATTAAAATAAGATATTTTAAGAACATTAACAAAATTAAAATAAATCTTTCATATATAAACTATAAAAATGTTAAAAAAACAAGAGGAAGAGAAATAAGGTAGAATAGTGTGCCTGGGTGTACCCTCAAGCAGGTAAAGTTTCTTACAAATCTCTTTGAGGTTTGATACAAGAGTCCTAAACCAGTTTGGGACACGGTCCCTTGATTACGTTGGGCAGGTTTGGTTAAGTTTGAATGCATTTTTATAATTTCTGTTAATGATCTTGGTGAGGTTTGGGAAGGTGATGCTTAACTAACCTTATTGGGTTCTGTTTAGGAGATTTCCAATATTTCTATGCATACTGTATTCGTAGACAAACCAGTTTCTAGATTATTGGTATTCTTAAATCAAGGCACAATATATATTGTAGTGTTCATTAGTAGGATTACAATGATCTGTAATAAAGCTTTGAAAGTTATACCCTTGTAACTTTTTTGACTGAGACCTTACCAGTAGCGTATTGCGTTACTGCATAGATTAGGTTTGGGTAAGGTTTGTGAAGGTACCGTCCCAGCCAACAGCCCAAGTTAGGTTAGGTGGTGATGTTAGGTTAGGATCATACATACCTGTAATTTTTCCTTAATTTTCTAGGTGAACTTTGGTAACCTTCTGCCAGGTAATTACTTGGTGAACTATGTTACGTTAGATAGGTAAGGTTATCTAAGGAGACATCCTGGAAATTTACTGTGGTTTTATGTGAGGTTTTTTAAGGAGGTACCAAGTTAGTGAGGGTGTGATCCCTTAGTTATTTCGACACTAAATACAAACCCCTGGTTTTTATAGGGATTATACTTTTGGCAAAGCTGGAAGGTAGCCATAAGACTTTTAGCGAGGTGCAAACTACCCTACCGCTATTTTGCGGGGTATAGGCGGGGTAGCTGGCCACTCCATTCACACACATTCACACACCTGTGATGCTTCATCACTTTCTACTTTTGGCTCAGAGAGGGTGGACGTTCGTCTTTCTCTCCTTCCATCTGGTTTACTGGCCTTTGACTTTATGTTCTTTTTCTTACTTGTGCTTTTATATACATATAAAAATTCTTGTAAGGTTTTTATACATTTATATATAAACATTATTTCATCATTAGGCTTACAGTGTGAATGTTCTTGTTTTTCGTGTCAGTGTAGTGCAGCGTTCTCGAGGACGGAGAAACCTTCTGTTACGGTCTCTTTCCTCTTGACGCCAGACAACTCGTAGGCTGGTGGCCTCTCCCACTTCTCCGAGTGCAGCGACCCATCCTCCTCCCTAGGGGAGTTGTTTTGTGTGAATACTCCTCCATTTAAATGTTGAAGTTGCTTGCTCCCTGCGAGTTCATCGTAGAGATGACTGCTCGCGGCCTAACCAGAGCTTGACTTTGGACTTGCTCCTCCTTGCTGAGGATGCCGCTCTCCCTCATTGTGTGGGCTGCGACAGATCCTGTGTCTCTCAGTGAACATCTTTCCCGCCTTCGAGTTAGGCTGTTCTCCCGCGTGGCTCTTCTCCAGCTAATTGAATTTAATTTCAAATAGAATTGTTAATCTAACTTTTCTACAGCACTTTTGATGCCGCTCTCCTTCGTTCAACGATTACAGTTGGCAAGGGAGTGTTTAGTCTTTACCTTGTTCCTGTACATCTTGGGGGACATCTTTCCCGTCCGTGGGTTCGGTCAACCTCCTGAGATGGTTTTTTCATTCTCTTTTTTTCTTTTCCTCAGGGCTAGCATCCGACATAAGGAGTGCGAAGTCGGAGGATTCTGCAAGTCTCCACTCTCTTCGCCTACGCCTGCTGCAGTTCCGGATTACTGGAACAGTGCTGCAGTGGCTGTTTAGAACTCCTCGTAGTTCTTTGAGTAACCACTTTGGGGGATCCGGAAACAAGCTAGAGCTCATTGAGGGGAAGCAGAGAGTGCTTCCCGGAGGTTCACCTCTGGGTGTTGGAATGTTTCCTTCCAATAGGAAATCCCTCCACCAGCCACTGTTCGATAATCTTCCTGCGTGCGGGTAGAATTGTCGACAATGGCAGCAAGGGTTGGTCATCTTTTTCCATCCACGGGAGACTTCCTTCACCTGTTCGGTTTCTCCTTTGGGAATTCCTCTGGCTGGAAGAGTCCTCCTTCGCCTGTTTGGTCTTCCCTTCGGGAGATTCCTTCAGTGGGAATTTGATTTTTCCATTCACCGCTCTTCCTCTTTGAGAGCTGACCTTGTTGCCCAGCACTCGTCTTGCCCAGATCTCATCTCGCCCTGTAGACTCTTGTCGCCCAACAACTTGTCTCTCCAGCAGGACACATCTTCCAGCAGACTCGTCTCGCCAGCAGACTCGTCTTGCCCCGCAGACTTGTCCCGCTAGCAGACTCGTCTCTCCCTGTAGACTCGTCACATCCAGCTGACTCATTTTACCAACAGGCTTGTCTTGCCCAGCTTTCGGCAGCTACACTGTCAGAATCAGCTTGCGACCGCCAGTGTTTACCATTCGCCTGTGATTCTTAATCACCAGCTCACCGTTCGCCAGTCTTTGATCGTCACTCTCCTTGTCGTTCACCAGCTAGACATTTGCCAGCTCTGTTTGCCAGTTGCTGATTGCTAGCTTACCAATCACCATCTTGCTGATCATCAGCTCACCAGCCAGCCTAATGCCAGCCCACCATTGACCAGATAATGATCGTCACTTGCCTGCTCAGGATCATCACTAGTCGGCTCTCTTTTAGGTTGCTGTATGTACCAGCAACAGCTTTCAGTACCTGGTTTTCCTCTAGCTACTTTTTCTTCAAAGGTAAAGTTGCTCTCCGTGATGATCTGTTCTGCTCTCCTCGGTGAGACTTGCCTGTTTCTTTGATTATCGGAGAGTATCCTCATGTAGATGACATAGATCGTCTTCCCCAGTCTCTTCGTGTTGCACTACTGTGGTAGCTCTTCTCACATACAGTTGAAGGAGTTTAGCATATAGTACATTCCCTTCTTGGAACCTAACCCAGCACTCCCCATCAACAAATGTGGTAAAGCACAAGTGTTAATCTTGGCGCTCGATACCTTACTCGCATCTCGGAACTTTTTGTGGTCACAGAAACAGGGTTTTTCGGTTCCCGATGTTTTCAACTTCTTTTCCGAGCTTCAAAGAGCTCACATTCACGATTGGCAGGCTTCTTCATCGACTCTCCAGTCCTAAGCACGTTCACGGACGTACATTCCTCATAAACTTTTTTTTTTTTTTCGTTGCTCCAATACCTCCTCTAGTACTTCTTTTCTACTACGGAGTAGCTTACGTGCCATGTGCCTCAAGGCGAGGTTGCCACTTCTGCCCACTACCTCTTCCCTTGCGTCATTTTTAATACAGTATATGTTTACCTTACTAGCTGTAGTTTTCAGGGAAAGACATGCACTAGCTGCGCAGGCGGCCGCATATTTTCATCACTTCCATGGAGGTAGAACACAGTTCTATACAGGTAAGGGATTCAATTCAGTGCTGGCTTACATTATGGCTATAGTAACTTAGTTGCTAGGATTCTCCCAGCCAACGAAGATTTGCAAGGGGGTTTCTGGTCACCCTGTGGATGGGTGACCTCCTGAGAACACCAGAGGTCATCGTTATCTCTTCATGCTCTCTGCCTCTATCGGACTTTGCTCCTTGCTCCCTCAGATCTTTGGATTAGCATCTTCAGCTTACATCCCCAGAATGCTTGCCCGGAGAGGCATACACGACTATACCTCAGCTTGATTCGGTCTTGTTCGGACAAGGACACTCTTCCACAGCTTGAGTTCTCTCGTTGGCGAATGTTCTTTTCTAGGAATCCCTTTCTCTTCTCCTTCTCAAGTAAGGTTTTTCCTGTAGTGGAAAATTCCGTCCTACGATCTCGGATTACTCATCTCTTTTCGGCAAGACAGAGAATCCACAGCCCAGCTACAAGAGCATACACTTATGTCTCTTCCACCCACCTGTTGAGGTGTGAGAGCAACTCTAACCTTTGCGATCCGAACATTCGGGCGGATAGGATGACATTATGGTCAAATAAACAGTAAGTTCAGGACTTATTGTACATGTTTGACCACTAGTACTCATACTCCTAGTTGATCCTTGACATCCATCATCAAGGAAGCTTTCTCAGTTTATACAGGCATTCCATGCCAAGGTACGATATTTCGGTCTCGATAGCACCTTAGGCTTTCACAAGGGTTTTATCCTAGTTTCACCCTGGTTCTTCAGGATCTGCCTCGTTCTCCGAAGACTTAGGGACGACTGGCTGTTCCCAACAGTCTCGGTGGCTTAGCGAGACCACTCCTTGAGTTTATCACGATCTGAGGATTGGAGTAAATCTCAAGAGATATCCCGACTTCTTTATCAGAGACAGGTATTGTTAGACATGATCATCATCATCAGCCTGCAGAAGTTTTCCACTGAACAACATGGTCCAAGACAGAGGATGGCAATAGTTCTTCATAATGCACTTTCTAGGAACAGTGGTTACATCTCATATGTCACTGTTTCACTCTGTTTTGTCAAGTCCGCATCGGTCTCCGTCGAATCCATCCTCTTGAGGCACAGCCAGATCCCAAGTGTTGAAGCACAAGGGATCTTCCATTTCTCTGGTTCTCTATGAGACCCGGGCAGGAGACGGGCCTGAGAAGAAGGTTGACAGATAACAGTGCCATCTGAGGTGTCGATCTCGTTTCCCTTCCCCGGATTTGATGATTCTTTCAGATGCATCAAAGAAAGAGGGGTGGGGGCCACATGCTGTACCACTCGTTCTCAGGGCAGAACCCGAATGGTACTGTCATTTAAATTGTGAAATGCAATCTTCCTGCTTTGGGGAAGAATTGCCTACAACGGCAGCAGGTGTTGGTGATTTTTCCCTTCCACTGGAAAGACTTCCTTCACCTCTTGATCTTTCCTTCCGGGGATTCCTCCAGTGGGAATTGCATTCGTCCGCTCCCCTTCCGAGGAAGGCTCCCTCTTCCAGCCTCATATTCACCAACCATCCTGCTTGCGGGAAGAATCAGCAACAGCGGTAACAGATGTTGGTCTCTTTTTCCTGTCCGTGGGAATAATTTCCTTCTCCTGTTGGTCTACCTTTCAGGAAATTCCTCCAAGAGAAATTGGTCTTGTCCATTCCCGCCAACTCTCTTCAGAGAAGGCCTTGTCGTCGGCAGTTTCGTCTCGTTAGAAGACTCGGCTGGTCCATCAGACTCGTCTCGCCCAGCAGACTCGTCACATCCAGCTGACGCGTCTGGAACTCCCAACGGAGATGCTGAGAGAACTCCCTCCACAACACTATCTGCTCTGTTAGCCTCATGTGAACATCTTTTACAAGGCTGCAGCCTCGCTGCAACTTGGAGACTATCCAGTTCCTCCTCTCTCAGAGAGAGGGTTTTTTTCTGCAACAGGTTGCGAAGGGGATTCCCGGATGCCAGCATAAATTTCCGGCTTTGTTCCCTCAGGCCAAGTGGAGTGTCTTCTGTGGTTAGAATCGTGGAAGGGGTATCTCTCCCCTAATTTCCACTATTCCAGTAATAGTGAAGCTCCTCAATTACCTCCAGAAGGAAAGCTGCTCTCAGTTGTGGCGATGAAGGCCACCGCTCGTCGTGAGCCTCGCCTTCAGACCGAAAGGAATTAACCTTTCCTCTACATTGGCATCATCTCTCTTCATACAGAGTTCTGAGCCTACCTGCTCTCAGTTGGAAGGAAAACCTTCTCCTTGGAGCATTGTTTGCTTCTTTCGTCCCCCGAGCCCCCCCCCCCTTATGGACCAACCATTGAATCCGGATCCTTCTCCTCATAGAGGATATCTAGAGCTCATAACGTTAGGAGCAGGAGTAGGCCCCTAGCGTTTACGAAAACTACTCTGTGACGTAGGCCATGTCAAAGAGTGTGTGAAAGCGTCATATGACCTTCACCGCCCACCTCCTACAAGACGCAACCTACGGGAACATGGCGACGTTCTTCATTTTCCCTGTGGTGGCTACACAATAAATGGTTTAAAACACCTCAAGATCCTTGATAGACACGTAGCAGATTGTGGAGGGTAGATTTTAACCATGGTTGTTAAGTCTGGGATGAGTGACAAAGAATGACTGGCTCCTTCTTTCTTTCATTTCCTACCTGCGGGTTAACAGCACCTACGGCACTCTGCAAAGCTGGCCTCTACTGTCTGAAGGTGGAACCATTTCCTTTGTGTAACTTGATATAGAGAGATATACGTGTTACATCCCCATAACCCCCTGGCGAGGTGGGATTCGTTAACGTCTATGGTTGATTCTCAGATTCCTACATTTCTGAAAATTCTATCCTAGACTAGTTGCACTGTTAGAATCACACATTCACACAGATTGCTCAGGCTGCTAACCATGCATTGCACAAATTGTTTAGCAAGGTGTCAGGGTTTCTCCCTGTTACGTGCAAAGCACGTGCAGGAAACTCCGGGTCAAAGACCACCCAATTGGTTCAGACTTCCACCCTCCTAAGGAGTGAGTCAATCCCTATGAATAGCGAGTGTTTGTATTTAGTTTCGGAACAAATGATAAATTTTTAAGTAATTTGTATTTTTCCTAACAATACAAACCTTTAGCTAAATATACAAACTGGCCCACCATCACCTGTCCCCCAAGAAGTTCTGCCTGCAATAAAAAGTGATGAAACAACACAGGTGTGTGAGTTGGGGCTATCCCGCCTAGCTCCTCCTCCCCACTAACTGGCAATAGGGTAGTTTGCAACTCACTAAAATTATTATGGCTACCCTCCAGCTTCGCTGAAAGTATAATCCCTATAAATAGCTAAAGGTTCGTGTCGTTAGGACAAATACAAATTACTTACAAATTTTTCATATTGTGTTGTGCAGGTTAAGCTGTGATAGGATGCTCCCCTGTAATATTTCTAATTATTTTAGAAGTTTGGGTACCGCTGCTGGCCAGTTGCAGAAATGGCACTAAAGGTTAGGTTAAGTGGTGAAGTCAGCTTCGCATAAATTCCTATAATCTCTGTATTATGGAGGAAGTTTGGTGATGGGGTTACTCCTCAAACTAAGTACTATTGGTCACCCTAGGTGAGGTTAGGTATATCAGCTAGGAATGTTCATATGCAAGTTGAATTTTTTCTTGTACTTTTACTATTTTCAAACATGAATTATTATATATCTACCTGATATATTTTGATGGAATCATATGTTTATTTCTCTGATTTTCCCACTAGGGTCCACTATGAAATCAAGATCGTAAATGCTATGGGGCACTTATCTAATCTTATTTGGGTACTTCTGAGTTTCCTCATAATTTTATTAATATTAATGCTCAAATTAACGTTTCTTTTATTGGTGCCTTAAGTTCAAGGACGCACAACCTCATTCAGAAATTTACTGAATAATTATCAATTTTGTCTTAACAGTATCTATAGTATTAACATATGGGTGTAGACCTATACTATAATCAAGTTCATTAGATAGTTCGTTTTCGATAAACAATTATATATATATATATATATATATATATATATATATATATATATATATATATATATATATATATATATATATATATGTATATATGTGTGTGTGTGTGTTTATATGTATATATATATATATATATATATATATATATATGTATATATATATATCTTTCTGAGTTGGTATACTTCAATGTGGTGAAAGGGTTTGCGTATCGCCATGATCACCAAAGCCGTACTAGTCAGGGCCACCTATACTAGGTTGGTTTGCTGTGAGCCATCAGACTAAATTCTCCCACCATCACCAATCTGTAATGGCCCACGTGGTGATTGAAATTTCCCAACCCCAGGCATGATTAAGAACATGTGGGAGGCTTTTGAAAGGGTTAATGGCCATGAGTTTGATAAAAAACAGAATCAGAATTTACGATGATTATATCCTTGAATCATGACAACCATTTTTCCATTAAATTTCGAAAGCTTCCACATAATCGATCTTCAATCGCAATAATTAGAAGCTCTGCTCAGAATGACTAAAACTGAAACAAAGCGTTTTAATAAAACAGGATAATGAAAACAAAAATTCTAATTACATAAAAATTCATAGAAAAAAAGACTGTTCATATAATACTGCTTGGTCCTTACCGTTCACTGTCCGTTTTTAATTGGTGTTTCCTGATAACAATGCTTATGAAAAATAGCGATAAAAGGATAAATGATAATCAATCAGAGGTGAATAACTTGCATTAGTGCAACGACCTGTACCTCTTTTGATGGATTTACCATTGCATTTAGAGTTTTTTCGTGTGAATGCAAATGCTTATTAAAGTTATCATTTCATCACAACCATTCGTACCAACACGCACACACACACTCACTCCAGCACATACACTTACGCTAACATACACACTCACACAAACATATACACTCACACCAACACATACTCTCCTCAGCACATACACTCACACCAGCACATACACTCACATCCACACATACTCACATCCACACATACACTCACTAAAAGACATACAATCACACACACATGCACTCACACCAGGACTTGCACTCACACCAATACAATCACTCACATACAGTCACACCAACACGCTCACGCCCTCACACTAGCACATACTGTAGACTAACACTTGCTCATCCACTCACACCAATACACTCACACCCATACATACACTCACACCCACACATACACTCACATCAGCTCATACTCTCACACCAGTTCATACACTCACACCAGGACATGCATTCACACTCACACCAGCTCATAAACTCACACCAACTCATAAACTCACACCAGCTCATACAATCACACCAGGACATACACTCACACACATACATACACTCACACCAACACATACTCTCACACCAACTCATACACTCACAACAGCACATACACTCACACCAACACAGACACTCACACCAGCACACACACACTCACACCAACTCATACACATACCAATACATACACTCACACCAACACAGACACTCATGAAAAGAAAAGAGGAAAAGCAGCGGAAGATGGATGGCCTTACAACTGATTTAGTGAAATTATAATGCTAGATATTTTCTGGAGGATACGCTCAAGTCCGATGTTCCGTGTTCCCATTCCGAAGAAGAAAGATTTCTTCAGTCTTGTATGATGTTATAACATGAATGACAACATTGCTCACCATTCCCATACGTAAACTTTGCTTATACACGAATGCTCACGGTGTAAAGGTAATAGAAGGCTTTTTGGCAACCTTTTGACATATATGAATATTGCATGAAGACTCGGCTTTTCCAGTCGGGATTTCTTGATAAGGAAAGTTGATCTTCATTGAAAAAAGAAATCGTATTTCAACGTTGATAGTATTTGTTTTCTTACTGTTTGGTTTATTTTCAAAGAGATGTGAAGAGTTATGAATAGCCCTTTGAAAGACGTTTCTGATGAGGCGAACTGCATATTCCTGAATGAATACACTAAGTTTATTTTAGATATAATAATATGGGAGTGATATATATATATATATATATATATATATATATATATATATATATATATGTGTGTGTGTGTGTGTGTGTTTGTGTATATATATATATATATAATATATGTATATATATGTATATATATATATATATATATATATATATATATATATATATATATATATATATATATATATATATATATAAACACACAGACAAAGCCTATATGTAGGCTTATGTGTACGATAAGATTTCAGAATTATCACATCCGAAAAATACTTTGATGAATTTTTATTTACGGCGTTTGATTTATGCTTTTACCATTAGACAAAGTATTTTATATGGCGCTAAATTTATACTTTACCATTAAACAAAGGTATTTTTTATGGCGTTAGAATTATACTTTGCCATTAAAAAACAGTATTTTGTATGGCGTTAGACTTTATTATTGCAAATCTAAGAAAATTATTCAGACGACGTAAACTAGACCGCCTTACATAATAAAAAGATATATTAAATCCATAAACATGAGAAACAGATGGTCGAATATCCGCCTGCAGTACCCTTAGCAGAAGACATGTCTGCCATGGCAGCTCGCTACCCCGTTTTGATTATAATTGTCGCTGTTTAATGGAGAGAACACC
>NC_090729.1:185195947-185210947 GCF_036898095.1 Palaemon carinicauda | reverse complement strand
TCTCTTTATATTGCATTAGATTTTCTCATAATTCTGACCATCCATCGCATTCTGATCTTCACAGACTGTACCGCCCTATAATAGGATTGAAAACAAAGCAAGGGAAGGAAGGGAAGACTATGGATTGACGAGCTAAGGAAATTCGCGAGTAAGCTATAGATTTTGACCGGACCATTTCTGATCCCTTATCGTTGAATATTCATACACTTTTTACTGTATCGTTTCGTCTTTCTCTCGTATTACACAAAATATGCATCTTTAAGATTTTACCATCAGATTTTCTTTTACAAAGAAAATTTTTTACTGTTCTTAAAATATTTTTTTTTAATGGTTTGTTACTTCTCTTGTCGTCTGTTTATTTCCTTATTTCCTTTCCTCACTATGCTTTTAATTCCCCTTTGGAGTCCTTGGGATTATAGGATCCTGCTTATCCAACTAGGGTTGTAGCTGAGCTAATAATAATGATAATATTATTAATTTTCTAACCTAATGTAAGTTTTTCAATCTATTTTTTCAAAAATCGGTACAAGAAAAACATGGATTTTGGATATTAATGAGCATTTTATGTCGCGCATAAGCGCCTATTGCCACGTGTTCTGTAAGGTTAGGTCAAGTAAACACAGGGGAAAAAAAAATCCATGGCACGTGCACTGCAATGTCAAGTCAACTAAATTCAGGAAAAGCAATATCCTGCCACGGTTACTTTAATGTTAGGTCAACTAAACCCAGGAGAAAAATACCCTGCCACGGTTACCGTAATGTTAGGTCATCAAAAAAAAATAAATATTCCCCTAAAATAGTGTTTTCTTGGACGGTTCTTTCGTGCAGGTGCAACCTTTTTATCATCTTATAACACCGTTGCCTCCTCAAAATCACCTCCTTATCTGTACCTCGCAGCATCTCATAACCTACGCACTTCTCCTCCTCTTTCCCCCCCTTCTCCTCCCTCTCCTCCTTCTCCTCTTCCTCCTCCTCTTCCTCCTCCTCCTTCTCCTCCTCCTCCTCTTAAGCAGCTGCCACCCACAGCTCTGAATTTCTTGACGGCAGGAAGCTTCCTGGACCATAGCGAACTCTCCTTCCGGGACCGGGAATTTTGGATGCTAAGATTTCCGGCAACGTTTATATCACAAGCTTTACTTTCTTACCTATTTGTAGGAGTAATTTTCTTTGCTTCCCACCTCTCTTATATTCTAGGAAATTATAAATGCGTATCGTAGACGATAATTCATGAAGTGATTTTGAAATGTAAAGGTGTTAATAGTGTTATGGGTCTTTGTTTATGTAAATTATAACTGCGTATCGTAGACGATACTTCATTAAGTAATTTTTAATTTTAAAGGTGTTGATACAATATTGTACTGTTTATGTAAATTATAACTGCGTATCGTAGACGATACTTCATTAATTTATTTTTAATTGTAAAGGTGTCCGTTGAGATACTACCGCTAGAGAGTTATGGGGTCCTTTGACTGGCCAGGCAGTACTACGTTGGATCCTTCTCTCTGGTTACGGTTCATTTTCTCTTTGCCTACACATACACCGACTAGTCTGCCCTATTCTTCAGATATTCTCCTCTGCCATCATACACTTAACAACAATGAGATTACAAAACAATTCGTCTTTTCTCAAGGTGTTAACTATTGCACTGTAATTTGGCAATGATCACTTTCCTCTTGGTAAGGGTAGAAGAGAGTCTCTAGCTATGGTAAGCAGCTCTTTTAGGAGAAAGAGTCTCCAAAATCAAACCCTTGTTCTCTAGTTTCGGGTAGTGCCATAGCCTCTGTACCATTGCCTTCCACTGTCTTGAGCTAGAGTTCTCTTGCTTGAGGGTACACTCGGGCTCACTATACTATCTTATTTCTCTTCCTCTTGTTTTGTTAAAGCTTTTTATAGTTTATATCGGCAATATTTATTGTAGTGTTACTGCTCTTAAGATATTTTATTTTTCCTTGTATCCTTTCATCACGGGGCTGTTTTCCCTGTTGGAGCCCCTGGGCTTATAGCATCCTACTTTTCCAACTATGGTTGTAGCTTAGCAAGTAATAATAATGATAATAATGATAATAATAATGATAATAATAGTAATAATAATCGTGTATTTGGGTCTTTGTTTATGTAAATTATATCTGCGTATTGTAGACGATACTTCATTAAATGATTTAGAATTTTGGTGTTAATACAATATTGTATTGTGTCTTTTATGTTTATGTACATTACAACAGTGTATCGTGGACGATACTTCATTAAAGAATTTTGAATTTTAATGGTGTTAATATAATATTTTATTGGGTATTTATGTTTATGTTAGCGCGTTCGTTTTTATGGTCAATAATGGAAATATCTATCTTACGACTGAAATATTAATTTATGAAAATAAATTAAAAAATGAAAAATTACAAGTTATATCTTCTTCTTCAACACCGTTATCCCCACATCAGGGGTTGGTTGCCTTTTATGATTTAGCAGAGGGTTTTTACGATCGCATGCCCTTGCAGCCATGAACCAGGTATTGTCGGTGGGCCTTAGCTTTGGACTTAATACTCCAGCTGCAAGGCATCAGTTTCCACAGTCATTGGCAGTGGGTCTAACTTTTGCTAAAAAGCAAGGCTTCAAGGCAGCAGCTGTCCCTTTAGTCGCTTTCTACAACACACAGGACGTACGGTGTTAGTATTCTTACACCCCTACCACGTTACAACAAGTTATATAGTTGCATTCTATAAAGTAAGATATTTTCCTTTTCAAGTAGAAACGTTGACACAGTCTTATAAAAGTTGATTTGCTGAAATGTTCTCCAAAGAGTTTATGTCTTGTTAAATCTTTTTCAAATGAATAGATGAGTTCCTCTTTCTATACCTTAACCCCGGTTAGTTTTATGGAAATGCAAAGCATTTAGTTATCTGCATCATGAAATGAAAATAGAAATACAAAGAAAGAAATGAAAGGAAGCGAGGTTTAACGGTCTTTCATAAATGGCCTCTCAAGCAAGACATAAAACCTGATTTCATTTTCTTGACCCGGCAGCGAGTGTGTGACGTGTCCTACTATAGTCTCGACTACGACTGTAGTGGGGAAAAGAATTCCTCTCTTCTGTTTATTTGTTTAATACTTCCTTCTCCTAACCCGTATTTACAAGTGTAAGCAACCCGTCAAAAATGACGGCTAAATATTTAGATAGATATACGCCCAGAGATTCAACCCTACGCACCCTTTCCCCTTTCCGAACTATAACCCGCTGGTTCGGCTGTTTGTGGGAGATTGTGGTTTCAATGTGTAGCCTACATTTCGGGGGACCCGCTCTCACCATGGTATGACTATTCCCTCTCTACCTTCCCGAGGTAGAGGGAGAGACATAGTAGTCATAAATTTGGCAATGTTTCTCTGTGTGATTGGAAAGGGATGTATTCATGCATATAGCCAGACACGTTCTCTTTATTTTATAGAAGAGGATTATTGCTCTTCCTTTTCCGCCTCCTGATTCTTATCATATAGTGTTTGTATCTCCTCATCTTCCTACCATCCTCTTTCCTACCCCTCGCTTCACCATAATCCCCTTTTTGTTCTTCTACTTCTTTCATGGAATATTTTCTGATTACGTAAATAAAATCCTATGCAAATAGAGTAATTAAATATGATACTTATCTTGTTAATGCATTATAAACCTCCATATCATAAATTCTTCTGATAATCTATAATCCAGAACCATGTTTTGCTTCATTGAATAAGAAAATCTCGCTCTAATGCTTAGAATCCATTTTAGAATTGCTAGTTAGTTTGAGAGTCCAGTTTTTGTTCTAGCTATCCTTTTCTAGGTGTATTTTGTCAGATGAAAATAACGACGTCTACATTTTGCGAAATATTTTCAATTGTCCAGAATTCGCACTATTTTGGAGAAAATTTCTTCCTCTTTTCCATTTCTATCTGTGGTTTATATAGAGAATGCAGTTCCAGGCTTTATAATGGTATCAAGTGTTTTTAATAGATACTCTACACATCCAAGTTAATTTATTCCACAAAATGCAGTAACGAAATTTCTATTACTCTCGTGGATTTCTGTTCACTAAAGCAAAATATGTAAATGTATGTATAGGAGTCTCTCTCTCTCTCTCTCTCTCTCTCTCTCTCTCTCTCTCTCTCTCTCTCTCTCTCTCACACACACACACATTATATATACTGTATATGCTTATATATATATATATATATATGCTTATGTATATATATATATATATATATATATATATATATATATATATATACACATACATACATACATACATACATTATATAACTATAGATAGGTAGATGGATATAGAGATAGATAATTGTTGTGTATTTGTGTATGGTTGTGTTTATGCATTATTAAAGTTGGACTGAAATACATTATAGGAAACCCTCCCCATGATTAAGGGATTTATTGCAGACTAGGGTATCATTATGAGAGAGAGAGAGAGAGAGAGAGAGAGAGAGAGAGAGAGAGAGAGAGAGAGAGAGAGAGAGAGAGAGAGAGAGAGCACAGTCAACTGATATAGAAAATAGTAAAAAGAATCATTGAAAATAGGATTGGCTTAAACGAAACTCTGAAAAAAAGGAAAGAAAAGTATTCAGTGCCTGCATGCAAATTCTCAGTAATCGAAAGCATTCATTATTTATTCCCCTATGTTGGTATCTGTATATTTGCCTTTGGAATCCCCACCTCCCCTTTCGACTACCCTTTCTTCCCCAACCTTTTTATCCCCTAGCATTGCAATCATTTGCAGACGACCAACTGCAATCTACTTATTATAATTGGCATGTTACAAACGACATATGACAATCAACCTATAGTTTACATATGAATGATATTTATTGATGATATTACTGTTCTTAAATTATTTGAACTTAATTATTCATTATTTCTCTTAGTATATTTATTTCCTGATTTCCTTCCCTTACTGGGCTATTTTTCCCTGTTGGAGCTCTTGGGCGTATAGCATCTTGCATTTCCAACTAGGGTTGTAGCTTAGCTAGTAGTAATAATCATCATCATCATCATCATCACCATCATCATCTCCTACGCCTATTAACGCAAAGAGCCTCTGTTAGATTTCGCCAGTCGTCTCTATCTTGAGCTTTCAGTTCAGTTCTTCTCCAGTCATCATCTACTTCTCACTTCATAGTCCTCATCCAACTCTTTTAGTGCCTTGTGGAGCCCAATTGAAAGTTTGGTGAACTCTCTTTGGGAGTGCGAAGAGCATACCCAAACCATCTCCATCTACCCTTCACCATGATCGCATGATCTATATATTATGGCACTCGAGTAATCTCTCTCATAGTTTCATGTCTAATCCTCTCCCGCCATTCAACTCCCAATATTCTTCTGAGGGCTTTGTTCTTAAATCTACAAAATCTGTCGGTGATTGTTGCATTGTCATACCATGACTTCTGTCCATACAGTAACATCGATCTCAGTAAACTGATATATAGTCTGATTTTTATATGTAATGTCTGGTTTGCTTTTTTCAATCTTTCACTAAACTCTAAGCTTAAAGACCCTGTATTAGAAATCATAGTTCCTAAATACTTAAATGATTCTGCCTCCTTAATCCTTTCTTTTTCCAGTGATATTTCATCTTTTATTGCATATTCCGTTCTCATCATCTCTGACTTTCTTCTATTTATCTTGAGCCCAACCTTACGTGACATTTCTTGCATTCTGGTAAGCAAGCATTGCAAATCCTGTGGTGTTCTGCTAATAAGCATTAGCATCATCAGCATACTCTAGGTCGGCTAATTTCCTAATACCAATCTAATCCGATCCTTATCCATAATCTCGAACTGTCTTACACATTACAAAATCTATGAAAAGGATAAACAACCTAGGTGATAACACATTCCCTTGGAGTACTCCGCTGTTCACTGGAAATTCGTTTGATAGAGCTCCACTAACATTAATTTTACAAATATTGTTAATAATAATGATAAATTATCTATCTATGGCAATCGACAATTTATAAGAGATCTAATGCATTGGTACATTTTAATGGACCTATTATAGTTGATTCACCGTAATTGACAAATTGTAATCAGCCTTTTGCAGTTGACCAAATGTAATTGGTTTGTATCAGTCCTGCCCTGTACTGTCAACCTATTCCATTCAACCTATTAAGATCGAACATTATAAGTGACATGTGCTGATCGACTTATTATTTTTATTATTATTATTGTTGTTACTAGCTAAGCTACAACCCAAGTTGGGAAAGCAAGGGCACATGGGCTCCAAGAGGGAAAATTAATCCAGTTAGGAAAGGAAATACAGGACATGAATAAACTACAGGAGAAGTAATGAACAATTAAAATAAAAGATCTTGAGAACAGCACGTATAAACTAAAAAAAAAAAGGAAAAAAAATACAGGAGGAAGAGAATCAAGGTAGAATAGCATACCCGAGTGTACACAAACGGAAATATTGAAATTAACCCTGTATAATTGACCTATTTAAATTGACCCTTTGTAAATGACCTGTCACCATCGACTCTTTACATTTGACCTGTTCGAAGGGTTGGCAGTGAGCTGATTCTGACAAGTGCAACTTTTGGGAGATTTTATTTGCTGTCAAAACACATCAATTTGTTACTGGGCAGATTACTATTAATTAGAAAACTCTACATGTTAATCTATTTTATCTGCATTAATTGTGATGCATAATTAGCGTAGGATAAAACAAGCCTTTATGATAAGTATGTCAGATTAAAATATATCAGCCTAATGTAGGCGGCAGGTTGTTGATTGATTATTCATAAGTATACAAATGATATTTTGTTTAGCTTAACAAAAGTCTCTGATATTGATGTTACTTTACATGGGACCCTGGTGCTTTTTGTGATTTCAAAAAGGGCCCTGATATTCTTCATTAGTTCCTAGTTACTTTTGCCAAAATCTGTTTCTTAGTTTATTTATTTGTTTGTTTGCTTTTGAACAACTTTGCATAAAAACTACTGTACCGATTTTGACCAAACTTTGTAGACAGGCTGGGTAAGATCCAAGGATGATTCTGTAGCATTACGGATAAAGTACAATAAACTATGAGTACGCAGTAGTACTATGAAAATAATAGCAATGTTTAAGTAAATGGCAAATATTTTGTTGGATTATTTTTTGATAGCGAACAACATTACGTAAAACTACTGAACCAAATTTAGCGAAACTTGGTGGGCATTTGGGGTATGACCTAAGGACAAATATAATAGATTTTGAACAAAATCTATCGAAGTACAAGTACGCAGTGGAGTTTAAAGGTTTAAAGGCCGCTCATGAATGGCAGGGGCAAGTGACAGTGACATTGCCCTATCGGGTAGGACAATGCCCTAGAGACTGACCATATATATATATATATATATATATATATATATATATATATATACATATATATATATATATATATATATATATATATATATATATATATATATATATATATATATATACAGTATATATATATATGTGATCAGCGCTCCAGCCCCCTCTCCACCCAAGCTGGGACCAAGGAGGGCCAGGCAATGGCTGCTGATGGCTCAGCAGATAGAACTATAGGCCCCCCCAAAAACCCCCATCCTTAGCTCACAAGGATGGTGAGGTTGTAGCGACCAAAGAAACTAACGAGCTTGAGTGGGACTCGAACCCCAGTCTGGTGTTCACCAGTTACCGCATCGGCCGCCTCCACAATCCTAAGAGCGAAATAAAGTATGTTTGGTGTGGCGAAGGCATGCTCTCTACTGAATGGCCCTCTAGTTTACAATGGGTCCTTATTCTGTTTATCATTTAGCAAATGGCCATAAAATGTATCATTACTTTGAAAAAGGTAATGCGCGATTGCTTCTTATGATGTTGCTCGCGACTTTATAAAAGGCGATGATTGTTTAGCTTCTAAGCAATGAGCTGCCGAAAGGAAGCTACATACATTCAGCTTTTATTGATTTATATTATTAATCTATAAACTCAGGAAATTGGTTTTTATATGTATAGAAATTGATTTATGTATCATACAACTAATAGTGAATGATATCGAGATAATCTCTCTCTCTCTCTCTCTGCATATATTATATTTATGTATATCTATGCATGTATATTTACAATTTATATATATATATATATATATATATATATATATATATATATATATATATATATAGGCTATATATATATATATATATATATATATATATATATATATATATATATATATATATACACACACACACAGTATATGTGTGTGTGCGTATTCATATATGTATGAGATATGTGTATAAGCACGCAAAATGATCTAAGCCATTAACTTCCTCCTTGCAAAACAGAAAGAAAAACAGTACCTTTTGTATTATAGAAACTTTGAGAATCAAAATAGAGAACCAGGGAGATTGTATCCATTTAAACCGAATTTCCCTGCGGTATCACTAATTAATTTAAAGGGTTAAAAGTTAATCCCACCTCATACACGCGAGAATCTTTGAAGATTCCGAAATCTTATTACAACTAGAATTCATCCAACATTGCCGGTTTGGGTTAATGGAATTACTTGCTATGGTTAGATCGACTCTTATTCTTATTAAGTATATGTCGTTTCATCGGATATATATGCATATATATTATATATGTACATATTTGTGTGTTTATATGTTTTTATATGTAAATGTATATTTATGTATTTATACATATGTATGCATGTTATATATATGTATATATATATATATATATATATATATATATATATATATATATATATATATATATATATATATATATATATATATATATATATATATATATACATACATACTGTGCATATACTTTATATATGTATATATATATTATATATGCAATGTAAATATGGTTACATAAATTTCTATGTCTTTTGGTTCTCTCGTATTGCGTTAACATTATATAAATGCATGTGTGTGTGTGTGATGTATATAACAAGAAATTATTATAAAGCGAAATAGTGTTTTCAAGGCCGCATAAACAATTGTTTACAAGCAATTGTCGGCAATGCAATTCCCACAAATAAACGATATAAATCAGAATTTCCGAAGCACCAAACACTGTACCATCCATGTATCATAAAGAGATACAGCATGCAAAACGTGTATCGTTCACAATAGAATTATCCTGTTAAATTGTAATTGCAATTGTAATGGCCCCACTAAAAAATCCTTGTAATCGCTAGGGGACTTCAAACCCCAGAAACTCAATAAATCTGGCAGGGAAAAACAAATGCCCCCCCCCCCCAAAAAAAAAAAAAAATACTCTGACCTTTATCGCATATACCTGAACTTACAGACATTAATGTTGGCAATGTGCTTTCGTTCATTAGCTGATAGTCCATTAGTGTTTAAAGCAGGTCCCTTCATACGTGTAATGGGGTTCTGGTGCATTTATACACTCGTTCATCCGATATTTAATGACGACATCAGTTTCGCGGTTGTTTAGCTCCCCATAAAATCCACGCAAAGCAATAGTAATAATTGGCAATAATCATTAGTGCTTGTTTTTCCAATGCATCAGTAGGCTGGGTTGAATATTGCTTTAAATGTACGTTGTTTTTCTTTTGGGTAGGTTGATGAATCTGATAACTTTTGTTTTTACATGTGTGAATTATTATTATTATTATTATTATTATTATTATTATTATTATTATTATTATTATTATTATTGGTGTGGTTGTTGTTGTTGTTGTTGTTGTTAATAACAGTCTCCATAGAGTCTTGGCTTATAGTGTGGGATTCAGGTTATTATTATTATTATTATTATTATTATTATTATTATTATTATTGCTGTTGTTGTTGTTTTTGTTAATAGCAGTCTACATAAAGTCTTTGCTTATACTGTGGGATTCCAGGTTATTATTATTATTATTATTATTGTTGTTGTTGTTGTTGTTGTTGTTGTTAATAACAGTCTACATAGAGTCGTGGTTTATAGTGTCGGATTCCAGGTTATTATTGTTATAATTATTATTGTTATTATTATTATTATTGAATGGGAAAATTCAAAACATACCATATCT
Organism: Palaemon carinicauda; assembly: GCF_036898095.1. NCBI lineage: Eukaryota > Metazoa > Arthropoda > Malacostraca > Decapoda > Palaemonidae > Palaemon > Palaemon carinicauda. The sequence continues at coordinate 185,200,911 of NC_090729.1, read as the reverse complement.
AATAATCAATTGAATTCAAGATTAGTATTCTCGAAAATTTAATAGGAACATAATTTTGACAGATAAATGATGAACAAATATGGACAAAAGAAAACAAATGCTATAGATATAAAGATTGTGTTTAACAGCTTCGGGGCCGCGTTCGAATTTCCTTATTGCATTGAACCTACATCTAATGATGGATAATTACTCTTATATTCTGCCATCCAATACTAATTTAAGAATTTTTCTAATGGAACTGAAACTTCATATTAATATTGCCGGACAAAAATATCAGTGTAGCTTAACTTAAAATGAAAAAATCTACTTTTGTGAAATTATTGTTCTCTAAGGTAAAAAAAAAGAATCATCATTTGTTAAGGTATTGAATAATTAAATTAATATAACTATAATCAATTACATTGTTAGGTATTGTATATGTCCAATTATATACATCATTCCTCACATATATGTATCCGTGAAGTTAACCCAAGGTCTGGTACCTACATATATAACATACATACATACATGGAAATATCCCATGCATATAATAGAATAGTTCAAACATACTTACAGTGAATATTTCTTATGTTGAATAGGCTGATGTAAGTCTCTATTTATAGTTTAGATATGAAAGATCTGTTTTAATGTTTCTGTCACAATATTTTAGATTAACGGTTCATTACTTCCTGTGTAGTTTATTTATTTATTTATTTCCTTTCCTCACAGGGCTATTTTTCTCTGTTGGAGCCCTTGGGCTTATAGCATCCTGTTTTTCCAACTAGGGTTGTACCTTAACTAGTTATAGTAATAATAATAGTAGTAATCTTTTTGTCATTTTGGAAGTTAAAAGCACAATTCTCTGGTAAAACTTGCAAAATTCTAAAAGTAAAAACATTTTTTTTAGATTAAAAGTTAAATAGATATTTTTAAATGCATTGTATGGGGTCAAAACAGACTATATAGGGCCTTTGGTTTTTGTCTGACTGGTTAGATATAGAAAAAACATCATCATTGCTTACTGTAACCTCGCATTCCACACTGACAAGAATTCTTCCAATTATAGAATTTGATTCACAAACCATCAATCAATGAAAATCTCTTTGTGCTAAATTGCATTAGAGAATTACAGTTACATAGGTAATTCATGTCAGGCAAATGCAAACATTGCTTCGTTGTAAATCACATTTCTCCGAATTGGATCCTATAAACAACAGAGCACAAAAATGAGGAAATTTAAATGAAATTATATTAATGATTTATTATACAATTGAAAGTCCTTAATTCCTTACTAGTATACCCGAGCCGTCAAAAATGACTTCTAAATATTTAGATTGACACACATTCAACCCCTCCCACCACCTCCCCTCTTTTTTAACTACAACTCGCTGGTTCGACTTTTTGTGGGAGATTGTGGTTTCCGAGTGCACCTCTTCGGGTAACCCCTCTCACCATGGTATAACTACTCCCTCTCCCTCCTACCTGAGAGTGGCAGAGAAGATATATATATATTATATATATATTTATATATATATATAAATATAAATATATATATATATATATATATATATATATATATATATATATATATGTATATATATACATATATATATATATATATATATATATATATATATATATATATATATATACACACACACACACACACACACATATATATATATATATATATATATATATATATATATATATATATATATATATATATATATATACAGTATATAGCCAGACACGTTCCTATTTGTTATATAAGAGTGGGTTATGATATGATGATGTGAGTAATAATATCAGATAGACTGGAAAGATAATGATCCATATTTTACGTTTTTTTTTTTTGTTATTCTTTATGAAATTCATATCTAGAAAACTTTATGCAGGATTATGGGGAAATATATCATTCAATAATTATAGAAATCCATTCTTCTATTCAGGGGAATTAGTTTATTACTTTATATATTTTAAATATATATCTTTATATATACATGATATACACACACGTGCACGCTCACATACATATGTGTACACACACACACACACACACACACACATATATATATATATATATATATATATATATGTATATTTATATATATACATTATAGATATGGATATAATTATAATACATACATACATACATACATACATATATATATATATATATATATATATATATATATATATATATATATATATATATATATTATACTGTTTTGGAAAGAAGTGAAGAGAGTAAGGAAGGCCGGCGCAAGAATTGAAGAGACAGTGAAAGATGGAAATCGAAGGTTGTTAAAAGGAGAGGAGGCAAGGAAAAGGTGGGCGGAATATTTTGAAAGTTTGCTGAATGTTGAGGATGATAGGGAGGCAGATATAATTGCTGTTCCAGGTGTTGAGGTGCCAGTGATGGGAGATGAGAATGAGAGAGAGATTACAATAGAGGAAGTGAGGAGAGCACTAGATGAAACGAGAGTAGGAAAAGCATCTGGTATGGATGGTGTGAAAGCTGAGATGTTGAAGGAAGGGGGTGTGACTGTACTTGAATGGTTGGTGAGATTGTTTAATGTGTGTTTTGTGTTGTCAATGGTACCATTAGATTGGGTCTGTGCATGTATTGTACCACTATATAAGGGTAAGGGAGATGTGCATGAGCGTTGTAATTCAAGAGGTATTAGTTTGTTGAGTGAAGTTGGAAAAGTGTATGGTAGAGTACTGATTAATAGGATTAAGGATAAAACAGAGAATGCAATCTTGGAAGTACAGGGTGGTTTTAGAAGAGGTAGGGGTTGTATGAATCAGATATTTACAGTTAGGCAGATATGCGAGAAATATTTAGCAAAAGGTAAGGAGGTGTATGTTGCGTTTATGGATCTGGAGAAAGCATATGATAGAGTTGATAGGGAAGCAATGTGGAATGTGATGAGGTTATATGGAGTTGGTGGAAGGTTGTTGCAAGCAGTGAATAGTTTCTACAAAGGTAGTAAAGCATGTGTTAGGATAGGAAATGAAGTGAGCGATTGGTTTCCGGTGAGAGTGGGGCTGAGACAGGGATGTGTGATGTCGCCGTGGTTGTTTAACTTGTATGTTGATGGAGTGGTGAGAGAGGTGAATGCTCGAGTGCTTGGACGAGGATTAAAACTGGTAGGCGAGAATGATCATAAATGGGAGGTAAATCAGTTGTTGTTTGCAGATGATACTGTACTGGTAGCAGACACAGAAGAGAAGCTTGACCGACTAGTGACAGAATTTGGAAGGGTGTGTGAGAGAAAGAAGTTGAGAGTTAATGTGGGTAAGAGTAAGGTTATGAGATGTACGAGAAGGGAAGGTGGTGCAAGGTTGAATGTCATGTTGAATGGAGAGTTACTTGAGGAGGTGGATCAGTTTAAGTACTTGGGGTCTGTTGTTGCAGCAAATGGTGGAGTGGAAGCAGATGTACGTCAGAGAGTGAATGAAGGTTGCAAAGTGTTGGGGGCAGTTAAGGGAGTAGTAAAAAATAGAGGGTTGGGCATGAATGTAAAGAGAGTTCTATATGAGAAAGTGATTGTACCAACTGTGATGTATGGATCGGAGTTGTGGGGAATGAAAGTGATGGAGAGACAGAAATTGAATGTGTTTGAGATGAAGTGTCTGAGGAGTATGACTGGTGTATCTCGAGTAGATAGGGTCAGGAACGAGGTGGTGAGGGTGAGAACGGGTGTGAGAAATGAGTTAGCGGCTAGAGTGGATATGAATGTGTTGAGGTGGTTTGGCCATGTTGAGAGAATGGAAAATGGCTGTCTGCTAAAGAAGGTGATGAATGCAAGAGTTGATGGGAGAAGTACAAGAGGAAGGCCAAGGTTTGGGTGGATGGATGGTGTGAAGAAAGCTCTGGGTGATAGGAGGATAGATGTGAGAGAGGCAAGAGAGAGTGCTAGAAATAGGAATGAATGGCGAGCGATTGTGACGCAGTTCCGGTAGGCCCTGCTGCTTCCTCCGGTGCCTTAGATGACCGCGGAGGTAGCAGCAGTAGGGGACTTAGCAGTATGAAGCTTCATCTGTGGTGGAAATGTGGGAGGTTTGGCTGTGGCACCCTAGCAGTACCAGCTGAACTCGGCTGAGTCCCTGGTTAGGCTGGAGGAACGTAGAGAGTAGAGGTCCCCTTTTTTGTTTTTGTTTCTTGTTGATGTCGGCTACCCCCCAAAATTGGGGGAAGTGCCTTTGGTATATGTATGTATGTATTATACTGTATATGTGTGTGTATATATATAATCATTTGCATATATATTAATATATATAATGCGCTTGTAAAAATGCTCTCAAATAGGTTAATAATATGGCATCTCAGATGTTAGATATAAAAATAAAGTTATAAAGTGTATGCCTGAATTTCAAGCAATTAAAAAAAAAGTTTGTTAATAACCTACGTTAAAATAATATAAAAAAGAGAGTACAGGATATCTTCAGCGGCGAGTCATTTTATGAATCTCACAGGGAAGACGCCCCCAGCTCATAATGGTGCGAGACCTCAGCTTAAAATGCATTCAACAATTTTACAAGTCCTTTGTCGGGTAACAAATGGCGGTTCCCAGGCTCAGGGAAAATCTCAGGTCTTTCTTCTTTCGCTGACAGCTATGATTCGTTAAGAGTTTATCCTTCATTGATGTTATATTCAAGATAAGAATTTATTTTAGATAAAAATTCATTTATTTGTATACCTTTTTTTGTGTGTCATCAACGATCGCTAGAAAACAAGGAAGCTTTTTATTAACTCCGCCAACAATGTTTGGAGGAGGTCATTTTTTTTTTGCCCCTGTTTGTCCGTTTGTTTGTATGTTTGTTTGTTTATGAAAAATTTCCAGGCTACAATTTTAATTACAAAGTAGTGAAATTTTCGGGTGTTAATTGTTATGTTGAGACGTGGCAGTGATCATTATTATTATTATTATTATTATTATTATTATTATTATTATTATTATTATTATTATTATTAT
>NC_090729.1:185170947-185185947 GCF_036898095.1 Palaemon carinicauda | reverse complement strand
CTGTCACTAAAGCAAGGTTGGCAGGACCCTCTTGTCCCTTCCCCCTCTATCTCCGTAATGGCCTAGCCATTACTGTACTGTACCTTGCCGGCCGGCAGAGCTGGCCGGCAGGGGTATTACTGTACTGTACGTCATTCTACTTCTGGACCTAGTATAGGTTGGGATGTGGAATTGACTAAGCCCATTGCAGGCCGGCAGAGATGCTGGCCGGCAAGGGTCTTATGTTTTCGAGTGCTGCCCGGACCTCTCTTGGTCCCTCATCCATGCCTGCCGGCAGAGCCGGACGGCATTGGTCAAGGAAGCCTGAATTAAGTTTCTCCCCTTCCTTATATGCACTCTTTCGGTTGCCGGGCTCGGGGGGTTGTGTACACTCTTATCCCGGCATCCTTTCTATTTTCTTCTAGTGCTGTACCTGTCCCGGCTGCCGGCCTATGAGGCCGGCTGATGACCTATGAGGCCGGCAGCCGGGCAGGTGTAGTCTTCTGGTTCTTTTGCTGCCGGCTGGCATCGGTCTTGTACCTTTGCCGGCCGGCTTATGTCAGTCCTTGTCTGCCGGTCACCAAGAGTGTGGCCGGCAGCTGGGTACTACCTTGTGTAGTTGCTGGCCGGCAGTCATTGCCGGCCAACACTGGCTGTTGCTGGCCGGCATTTGCTGCCGCCGGCACAGGCATTTGAACCAGAGGGCTGCCGCCCTATAGCTGTTAAGTAGTATACTTTAAAGCTAATTGTGGTGTGTGCCGGCCGGCAAAGGCAGGCCGGCACACATCCTCCTATACTGTACTAGTATTCTTCTGTATAGCATATACAGTAAGAAGAAAACTATAGTAAAAGTTTAGGTACAGCACTGTATCTTCTAACACTATTGTGTTTTCTTGCACAGCCCTTTGCTGTTGCCCTCAGACAGGAAGCAGAGTTCTTCCCCGTCTATTATCCAGGATTTTAAAATCATTGCCTAGGTGTGAGCTCCACCTGTTTCCTCTGGAAACCTTGCATTGGTTACTCTAGTAGAGATAAACCATTTTGATTTTATTATCTGGAAGGCTGCAACAATGGGTTGTGAGGGAAACACAAGTGTGTGTCTTTCCTTTATGAATTGTTATGCTATACTATGCATATCCAGTGATACATAGTTCACTTGATACTCATGGAAATTTTTTCTCTTTACAGGAGGACCCTCCGAAGTGCGGAAATGTTTTCTGCAATGTCCGCAGCAAGAACCTCTGCGGACATGAGTGTTGTAGGAGACACGCAGCATGCGCTGTCTCCAAGGATGATCTCCAGTATTGGGACCCTCAGGTATGTACTGTATGCACTAACCTGATTACTGAGGCTTTTGATTCCCCTAGAACGGCGGAATCAAGGGATATAGCTAGGGAAAAGCTTCGTACTTGGGTAAGGGGCTTCAAGAAGAACACCTCTGGCCCTTATCTTCCAAGTGAGAAGATGAAGGCGTATCTTTTTCCCCAGGCATCAGCTGAAGCAGTGATTCCCCAGCCTCAAGAGGAGATCCCTCAAGATCAAGTCCAGGTGGACGAGGAAGTCGCAGATGCGATGCAAGACATCCAGTTGTGTGACAGGATGTCTGACCTGGACGAAGGTTTGGAAGAAGACCTCCTGGCAGAAGGTCAGGATCAAGTTCAAACCCCGGATGTCGTAGAGGATGGGGTCGACGAGGTGTCGGCTACTCCGGTTCAGATGCCGGAGCCCATCCCCTCAACATCGGCTGGTCTCCCAGTAGAACTGGGACAGGCCCTCTCTTCGATTGTTGGAATGATCCAACAAATGCAGAAGGAGAATCAGGAGAAGGCGGCTGCAATGGAACTGCGTATGCAGTCCCTAGCAGAATCACATGGGCCCCAGAAAAGGCTCAATGTGAAAGACCTTCCCATATGCTCAGATGCTAACCCATGGAGGTATGCTGAGCACATGCCAATGACGACTGGTAAGATCGTCATTTCGGATAAGCTGGGTTCAGTTCCCCTAGAGGAGGTAGAATTCTGGCCCAGCAAGGCATCATATCCGGACTGCTATGTCCGGCTGAGAAAAGAACCAGCTTCAAGGGAGGAGACAGAGCCGAAGGAGGTCATTATTATGGACCACGCTAAAGCTCAAGCCCTACTTTCATCCTCAATGAAAGAGAGGGGCTTCTCGAATTCGAAGGTAGCTGCATTGAGCAAGAAGCTCCCTTCTTTTGTGTCCTCTCCTGATAGAGCCTTCCCATTTTTACAAAAAGGGTTTGCGGCTGTCCTAAAGGCAGTCGAGGCCGGCAAGCCTTGCCCCTCCCTGGAGGAGTGTAAACCCTTGTCGCTGGCTCTGCCTATGGACCACAAAGACTGGAAGGATGTCCATCTGACATTCTCAGTGGGAAAGTTGGAGGCTGATATTGCCGGACGGCAATTCGGCGAGGACCTCCCCAAGCTGCCCGAATCTCTTTTACGAAGAGAATTCGAGACCAAAGAAAGACTGGCTGCCTCAATGTCTCATCAGACCACTCTTGAGACAATGGCAAGTGACCCTAAGGTCCATGAAATGTTCATGGTAGTGGCTAAGTCTCACCTAGCCACAGTGACGAAGGACCTTTATGGCTTCATCAAGGCAAGGAGAGCTTGCAGGGAGATCGTGTTCGCCGGGGCTTCGGTGAGACACGAACCAAGGAAATTAATCTCCTCCAACATTTGGGGAAAAGACCTTTTCCCTACCGATGTGGTCAAAGAGGTTGTTGATAAGGCCGCCGTGGAGAATAGAAACCTTCTCCAGAAGTGGGGCCTGGCTATCAAAAGAAAATCTTCCCCGGATGAGGGTCCTCAACCAAAGAGGAAGAATATGAAGACTAGGCTACCATTTCGGCCAGCCAAGCCTTATAGACAGCAACAGCAACTGCAATTGCCTTTGCCTCCAGTGCCCCAGATGGTGGCACAAACCCCGACTGCCTTTCAGTGGGTACCCCAGGCTGTGCCAGGTCAGTCAACCACATTCGCCCCAACGTTCGAAGGACAGTCTTCTTCCTTTCGTGCAAAACCTAGAGGAGCAGCCAGAGGCTTGTCTAGGCGCCCCTCAAGGGGAAGGGGATTCAGAGGTGGTCGTGGTCAGGGAGGCAAGACCTCAGGACGGCAGTCCAAGTGAAATGATACCGGTAGGAGGGAGACTGATGAAACTTTGGGATCGCTGGACCTTCGATCCCTGGGCCCAAAGCCTACTCAAGAATGGACTGGGTTGGAGCTGGTACAGCACTCCACCCCCATGCCTTCGGTTTTTCCAACACTCCACCCCCGTTTTGGAGGAGTACGTTCAAGAACTGTTGGAGAAAAATGTGATCCGAAAGGTGAAGTCCATCAAATTCCAAGGGAGGCTGTTTTGTGTTCCCAAGAAAGACTCGGAAAAGCTCAGAGTCATTCTGGACTTGTCACCACTCAACAAGTTCATAGTGAATTGCAAATTCAAGATGCTAACACTGCAACACATAAGGACCTTACTGCCCAAGAGGGCATACTCAGTCTCTATAGACTTGTCAGACGCCTATTGGCACATTCCAATCAGCCGTCGACTCTCCCCCTACCTAGGGTTCAGGCTACAACGGAAACTGTACGCCTTCAGAGCCATGCCATTCGGGCTAAACATAGCCCCAAGGATTTTCACGAAGCTTGCGAGCGCAGCTCTCAAACAATTACGCCTAAAGGGAATTCAGGTAGTAGCCTACCTGGACGACTGGCTGGTGTGGGCAGCATCCGAGACCGAATGCTTGCAAGCTTCCAGTCAGGTGATCCAGTTCCTAGAGTACCTAGGCTTCAAGATCAACAAGAAAAAGTCTCGACTTTCTCCATCCCAAAAGTTCCAGTGGCTGGGAATCCACTGGGACCTTTTGTCACACAGTTTCTCCATCCCAATGAAGAAAAGGAAGGAGATAGCGGGCTCTGTCAAGAGACTTCTAGATTCCGAAAGGATATCAAGACGCGAACAGGAGAGGGTACTAGGCTCTCTCCAGTTTGCTTCAGTGACAGACCCAGTGCTAAGAGCACAGCTAAAGGATGCAACCGGAGTTTGGAGAAGGTATGCATCAAACGCGCGAAGAGACCTGAGAAGACCAGTGCCGCCTCGGCTACGTACTCTTCTCAGACCTTGGTCCCAAGCCAGACATCTAAAGAAGTCGGTTCTTCTTCAGCCACCTCCCCCGTCGATGACGATTCACTCAGACGCCTCAAAGGAGGGATGGGGAGGTCACTCTCATCGGAAAAAAGTCCAGGGGACTTGGTCCAAGCTATTCAGGACCTTTCATATAAACTTTCTAGAAGCTATGGCAGTGCTCCTTACCTTAAAGAAAGTCTCCCCGCGTCACTCGATCCACATAAGATTGGTGACAGACAGCGAGGTGGTTGTGAGATGCTTGAATCGACAAGGGTCGAGGTCACCACCTCTCAACCAAGTGATGTTAGCCATTTTCCGATTGGCGGAAAAGAAGAAGTGGTACCTGTCGGCAGTTCACCTTCAAGGAGTCCGCAATGTGACAGCGGACGCTCTATCCAGGTTCACACCGATAGAGTCGGAATGGTCCTTAGATGCAGGATCATTTTCCTTCATTCTGAATCAAGTCCCAGAACTGCAAATAGACCTCTTTGCGACGAAAGACAACAAGAAGTTGCCCCTGTACGTGTCCCCGTACGAGGACCCCTTAGCGGAAGCAGTGGACGCAATGTCCCTCGACTGGAACAGATGGTCCAGGATTTATCTGTTCCCTCCTCACAACCTTCTGTTGAGGGTCCTCAACAAACTGAGATCCTTCAAGGGGGTAGCGGCAATAGTGGCCCACAAGTGGGCGAACAGTATGTGGTTCCCCTTGGCGTTGGAACTACAGATGAAGTTCGTGCCGCTACCACATCCAGTTCTGACCCAGCGAGTCCAGAAGTCGACTGTCTGCGCTTCATTACAGAAAACCCAGACCCTGCAGCTCATGATTTTCTCGCCCTAGCGGTGAGAAAGCGTTTCGGGATTTCGAAAGCCAGCATAGACTTCCTAGAGGAATACAAGTGCAAATCGACTAGAAGGCAATATGAGTCATCTTGGAGAAAATGGGTGGCCTTTGTAAAGGCAAAGAATCCGCAGGAGATCTCAACAGACTTCTGCTTATCTTTCTTCATCCACCTCCATGGCCAAGGATTGGCAGCTAACACGATTTCAGTGTGTAAATCGGCTTTGATGAGACCCATTTTATTTGCCTTCCAGATCGACCTAGGTAACGAGATCTTTAATAAAGTTCCGAAAGCCTGCGCTAAGCTCAGACCTTCAGCACCTCCAAAGCCCATCTCATGGTCTTTAGACAAAGTTCTTCATTTCGCCTCCCTGTTGAGCAATGAAGAATGTGCGTTAAAGGATTTGACGCAAAAAGTTATTTTCCTATTTGCACTCGCGTCCGGGGCCAGGGTTAGTGAGATCGTAGCCCTCTCGAGAGAGGCAGGTCGTGTTCAGTTCCTGGATGGGGGGGAGCTGAACCTGTTTCCGGATCCTACGTTTCTCGCCAAGAATGAGTTACCCACCAACAGGTGGGGTCCCTGGAGAATCTGCCCTCTGAAAGAAGATGCATCTCTATGTCCAGTAGAATGCCTAAAGGTCTATCTTCGTAGAACTTCAGACTTCAAGGGTGGTCAACTATTCCGGGGAGAAACATCAGGCTCAAATTTATCTCTGAATCAACTCAGAGCGAAAATGACATATTTTATTCGCAGAGCGGATCCTGACAGTACACCCGCAGGTCACGATCCGAGGAAAGTTGCCTCATCCCTAAATTTCTTTAATTGTATGGATTTTGAACATCTCCGTTCATACACGGGCTGGAAGTCTTCCAGGGTGTTCTTTCGCCACTATGCGAAGCAAGTAGAGGAACTTAAGAGATCTGTGGTAGCAGTGGGTCGTGTAGTTAACCCTACTGTTTAACTCTGCGAGGAACAGTGGTCTTAATTGGGACGATTAAGTCCAGGGTGAGTGTGTAGGTACATACTGTACTACAAACTAAATGAGGGCACCAAGTGCCCATATAGACTGTTCCTTCTTTCAAAGGTGAACCTTGCATAAGTTCAGACATGTGTGCCAAGCGTTTCTAACGCTAATGTGATTGATTTGTAATACAGATTTTTTTATGACTTGATACCTTGGTATCTTATTAAAGTGGTGTTTAATGGTTTTTCTTTCAGATAAAAAAGTTCTGTTTACTATCATACTTATGCTTAAAGTTTTGGGTTACCCTCTTTTATATAAATATATATATTTGTTGTTAACCTGTCTGTTTATTATCTGTCAATAAACTTGTTCTTGAGAACCTTGCGTCTCTTTCACCTGTGTCAATTTATTGGTATAATTGAGCATTTTAATTCTATGTATCTTATCTGGGATAATTCTGATAGAATTGTTCTGTTATGCAAGCTATGTTGCATTGGTTTATGTAAGTCCCCTAATGGGAGGACTCCGTCCCATAAAGGGACGAGGGCGGTTTTATTAGTTTCTTCCTATGCGGATATAAACCTTTGTCCAATACAAGTATTGTGCGGTTTACTGGTCAATATATTGACGCAGTGGTTCTATACAAACTATGCTTTACTTAATATAGGGCGAGACCACTATATTAGCTTGCCTGGTATTCATACATAGATATATGTACTCTTCGAGACTTTCCAGTCTAGTAGGACTCTTCCCTGTAGGGGGCAGGAAGCTCTAACATAGTTTATAGTTAGTTGAAAAGATGTATAACGGTAACATCTTAGGTCTCTAGGTCTAGTCGACCGGGAATAAATACCTCCGGGGAGTACGGCACGTTCTGAGAATCCACAGATACAGTAATGCTCTGGTACACTTCCATCAGGACGACATGGCTTGAGCCCAAAAAACGGATTTTGAGCGAAGCGAAAAATCTATTTTTGGGTGAGATAGCCATGTCGTCCTGATGGACCCGCCCTTGCCTTTCTAAGAAAGGGCTGTAGGACCCCTCCCTACATACAGTATCTGTAGCACCTCGTGTACGCTACAAGGAATACAGATGGCGCCAGGATTGGCGCCAGGCACGCATACGAATCGGGGGATAGGGAAGCCTTGGGAGCGGCTCCCCTTTTTCTTTCCCGAATTCGTATCTCGTCAATGTCCCTCCTACGAGACGAAATCTCTGTTCAGGTCGTAGATTGCCATGTGACGTGTCTAGAATACGTCCTCTGATATGTCGCGATATCCCTTTGTTACGAACTCCCTCTAGAAGGAAGCCATAACGGGTTCTTTTATCTTATTCACAAACCCAGTGACAAAAACTCAAATCAGTAAGAACGAGGAAAACCAGAAAGACAAGGGCAAAAATTTCACAATATTTATTACAACAATAAAGGTACTAACACTGATGGCCCACAAAAAGTAATAAATTGATTAAGTACAAAATGCCATCGATTAACTCAATGAGTCACCTAATGCTAAAACTAAACCCTACTCATAGTGAGGAAATCAAATCTTAAAATGTTAAGGTACCCAAAAGCCTTTACCCACCACGCTAACCTATTACTAAACAGAAAGGAAAGAAGTGGGAGAACATACAAAAAGAAACAATAATCCTACCTATATCACAATCTAAAACCTTAATATTAAAGTACATAATCTTACAACACTCATATTAAACTATCCTGTCACGGTCGCCAAAAATTTGTTACGAACTCCCTCTAGAAGGAAGCCATAACGGGTTCTTTTATCTTATTCACAAACCCAGTGACAAAAACTCAAATCAGTAAGAACGAGGAAAACCAGAAAGACAAGGGCAAAAATTTCACAATATTTATTACAACAATAAAGGTACTAACACTGATGGCCCACAAAAAGTAATAAATTGATTAAGTACAAAATGCCATCGATTAACTCAATGAGTCACCTAATGCTAAAACTAAACCCTACTCATAGTGAGGAAATCAAATCTTAAAATGTTAAGGTACCCAAAAGCCTTTACCCACCACGCTAACCTATTACTAAACAGAAAGGAAAGAAGTGGGAGAACATACAAAAAGAAACAATAATCCTACCTATATCACAATCTAAAACCTTAATATTAAAGTACATAATCTTACAACACTCATATTAAACCTTCATCTGCTTTGACAATAGTTAAAGGCACAAATATATTGGTCCTATGACACAGACCGGTACTGATATAGACGAGTCCATCTGCTGCTCAAAAATATGGTCACAAGTAGTCACTCTCATCAGTGGAACAGCCCTTCACAACCGTTGGTGGATATGCACTTTCAGTCTATGGCTCGACAAAATACAGGGGATGTTCCTCTTACCTGAGAGAAGCCTCCCTACTTGCTCCAACAAGACCACTCTGGTGCTGATACAGAAGATATATCCATCAAAGATGAAAAAGGCTCTCGAGCCCTGCTCTACACAGAACTGCCAAGGTCCAGGTTAAGCAGTAGATCACTTGAATCACAGTTGCAAGTCTTGTTCTCGCACGTAGCTTCACAGGTAAACTGCCTTCCACATTAAGAAGCAGCTGAATGACAAATTGTATATATCATCCAAGGCAGATCAGCAGCTCCAGAGTCTTCAACGGCCTTGAACTCGACTCTCGAGAATACTTTAGGAGAGTCACAAGTCACCTCTCCTTACAACACTCCCAGTCACCACAAAGAAAAATAAATGAGTTAAAAATTTGCCAAGGAAGTAAAAATACTGAGGAAGGCCGCACTTCAAAATGCACTCAATAGATGGCGCCACAAAACTTAAGCTTTTTCAACCAAAGCAAATTAAACATTACATTTAAACCAAAGAAAATTAAACACTACATTTAACCAAAATATATGTTCTAATGTAAAACCAACAGCAAAATACTTAATATAGCTTTACAAAATTGTAAACAAAATAAAAATGAAAGCCATCAGTGCAAAAAGGCAAAACAACAAAATTTTACTTTAAAATTACGTTACTGCCTGACACCTTCCTCCTTCAACGAAAAAAAAAAAAAAAAAATTAATTTGACTGAACAGGAAAAATATTTTTTTTTTTTTTTTTTTTTTTTTTCTTAACCTTAATACGAAAATAAGAAAGTAAACATTACCAACCAAAACACTTACACTAAGACTACTTAACCTAACTGGACACCCCCACCAAAAAAAAAAAAAAAAACCAGGGAACTCCGGGATTGCACAAAAAAAAAAACAACCTTAGAATACATTAATAGCCTATACATCATCTGAAAAGAAAATAAAAAAAAATCAGGAACGGCACAGCAGCCCACACTTCACATCCTAGAAAGTGCATCGGGGATCTTGTTGTCCACTCCTTTTATATGCTGAAAGACCAGGTTATATTCCTGAAGGAGAAGTGCCCATCGCAGAATTCTTTGATTCGCTCCCTTCATCTTATTTATAAATACCAACGGGTTATGGTCCGTCAACACTTCAACCTGGAGAGAACTAGATAAGTAAATAGAAAAATGGGTTACGCTCTTCACCAGAGCCAAAGCTTCCTTCTCTATGGTGGAATACCTTCTTTCAGCCGGGAGTAACTTTTTACTGAAATAAGATACAGGGTGCATTTCCCCCTCATCATCTCTCTGAAACAGAACTCCTCCAACACCCACGTCACTGGCATCCACCGCCAAAATAAAAGGTTTATTAAAATTGGGAGAGCTAAGAATTGGTTCCGAGACTAATACCGATTTCAAATTAGAAAATGCTTTTTCACATTCTGTACTCCACAAAAACTTAGTGTTCTTTTTCAATAGATTAGTTAAAGGCTGGGCGATGTCAGCAAAATTCTTCAGGAACCTCCTGTAATACCCTAACATGCCAAGAACTTTGCGGACCTCACGGACATTACGCGGCTGAGGAAGGTTGGCTATAACCTCAATATTAGCATGTTTAGGAGCAACCTTCCCCAAACCAACCTCATGACCCAGATACGTCACTACAGCCTTACCAAACTCACACTTATCGATGTTTACAACCAAACCAGCCTTTCGTAAAACCTGAAAGAGTTTTCTTAACCTTTCAACATGGGTTTTCCAGTCCTGACTATATACCACCAAGTCGTCAATATATATTTCGGTACCCTCCAGCCCGCATATCACTCTATTCATAAGGCGCTGGAACGTACAGGCTGCATTTTTCAAACCAAAAGGCATCACCTTACACTCATATAACCCATTGGGGGTGACAAATGCCGAAATCTCACGGGCCCTGTGAGACAATGGCACCTGCCAATAACCCTTCAATAAGTCTAATTTCGTTACAAATTTGGCATTACCTATTCGGTCTATTAAATCGTCAATCCGGGGAAGAGGGAAACTGTCACTCTTTGTTACCTGATTAACCCTACGGTAGTCAACACACATTCTATAATTACCATCAGGTTTCTTTACCAGAACAATAGGAGAACTCCAAGGACTTGAACTGGGTTGAATAAGATTGTGGTCCAGCATATACTGTACCTCCTTCTCGACTACTTTGGCTTTTTCTGGGTTCAGGCGGTAAGGAGCCTGCTTTACAGGAAGAGCATTACCAACCTCAACATCATGTTCAAGCCATGAAGTAAGCCCTGGAGCCTCTCTAAACACTTCTGGAAAAGCTGTTATCAAACATAACAAATCTTTCTTCTGGACTTCATCCAGATGTTCCAACAAAACATTTGCCTTATTAAAAATCTCAAACTTAGTTCTTAAATTCTCTACAGGTACATGGTCATCAACGTTATCATAAAATACAGTAGCTAGAGGACATGGCATTTCATAAACAATATTTAATGGACTTAGATTTCTACCTTCATATTTCTTTAACCTATTAATGTGAAAAATTCTACTCTTCCTAGTAGAACCTGGAGAATCTAATTCGTAGTTAAAGTCAGACACCTTTCTTATTACCTTCCATGGACCTTTAAATCTGGGTTTCAGAAAACTATCAGGGTCCATATCTAAAACCAGAACCAGATCTCCAGATTCGAAAGAACGACTAACTGCCTTACGATCATGGAATGCTTTCATACTAGCCTGGGAAGCTTCCAGATTACCTTTGGCAAACTTCCAGGCACCACTCAATTTATTTTTCAAATTAGATAAAAATATATTAAGATTTTGAATTTGTTTTCGTCCCCCAATCAACACTTCAAATAACACTTCTAAAAGACCTCGAACCTCATGACCATACACCAATCTGAAAGGAGAAACACCAGTCGATTCATTTGGGTGAGTTCTTATTGCAAATAATGCATAAGGTAGTTCCTTATCCCAACTACTCTCCCTTTCATAACAGTACTTGCCAATTATACTTTTTAAGGTTTGGTGGAACCTTTCCACAACCCCTTGACTTTCAGGATGGTATGGGACACTGGTGATGTGCTGAATGGCCAGTTCAGCACACCTGTCCTTAAAGTACTTGGAAGTAAAGTTAGTACCACAATCTGATTGAATGGTACAAGGTAACCCATAACGACAAAAATATTCTACTAACTTTTCCCAGACAGCTTTTGACGTTACTTTCCTAAGAGGGAAAGCCTCTGGGAACCGAGAAGCCCTATCCATCACAGTTAATAAGTACATATATCCCGATTGAGTTCTAGGTAAAGGACCAACAACATCAATGACAATCTCAGAAAATGGTTCACCAATTACAGGGATGGGTTTTAATGGAGCTTTTCGCAATACCTGATTAGGTTTACCCATGACCTGGCACGTTACACAAGTTCGCAAGAACTGCTTAATACACCTTTTCATATTAGGCCACCAAAAAAGCTTGGTTAATCTCTTAAAAGTTTTTGTTACCCCAAAGTGTCCTGAGAAAGGATCCTCATGAGCTAACTGCAGCAATTCGTCTCTGAATTGTTTAGGTACCAAAATCTGCTTATGATACTCTGAGGATTCCATAAGAGCAGAACGGCTTAATCTACACAATAATCCTCTCTCCGATACAAAACATGGCTTAGAAATATCATCCCCCTCAGTTATTTCCACATCAAATTCATCATGCTGAGCTTTTATAAAATCAGCCCTATTCCATGCTCTAACTACCTTACTACTACCACTACTTCCTACTGACTCGAGCCTTCCTACTGCTACATCTACTTGAACAGGGTCTAAATGTAAATCCTCTCCGTCCATCAAGAGGTTACGCCCTTTCCTCTGGGAGCGAGTAGTTACAGCAATGGGTAATTTATTTAAAGTTAAAATGGGAAACAATTCTTGTCCCTCCACATTACACAAGTCATTTCCTAGGATACCATCTATCCCAGGTATAGGCAGTTTATCAACAATGGCCAGATTAATATTCTTTACGACACCCAATAGGTCAATCTCTCCTTCAACCACAGGAGCCGACACAACAGTGTCCGGAAAACCACTTAAAATTATATAGTTAGCGATCTTCACGTTAAGAGGTAACCTACTTCTTAACAATAAAGATCGAGCAGCACCTGTATCCCTCAAAAATTTTATATTTATAACCTTCTCAAATCTCAGCTTACCTGGCCAAATATACTTATTAAATGACAGTCACATGGGGGAATCATTCTCTTTATTACCTTTGTTACCATTTTCTTCATTCTCTACAGATTGTTGAGAAGCCTTAACATTATTCACCACAGCAATAGGAGAAGTAGTCTGCCTCTGTAAATACCTCTGACGAGCAAAACAATTAGCTTGGATGTGTCCTGTCTTATTACACCAGTAACAGGCTCTACTTCCCACACCACTTGTTATTGTACGACTAGGATGAGCATTATTAGTTTTTGCAGGATTCCTATCTACAAAATTACCACTAGGATTACAGTTTGGTTGATTTTTTACCTGAAAATTGGAATTTGCTCTAGAGTTAGAGTAAGCCTGGAAATTAGAATTATTTTGGTTAACAAACACTTTCTTTTTACTCTCCCAGTTACCCTTGACCACAGGGAAATTACCCCTGACGTTCTCAGTACCAACCTTATGGGTCAATATATATTCATCACTCAACTGAGCAATTCTGGGAAAAGAAGTCACTTTCAAGTCTTCTAAATGAACTCTTAAATCTTTACCACACGATTTTTTAAAATCTTCAATCAATATCAACTCTTTCAAAGCAGCCAAAGTAGTTACTTGGCGACTCTTGAGCCAATCATCAAAATGCTCCTGCTTTACACGAGCAAACTCCACATAAGTCATGTTCGGGGTTTTGTTAAAATTCCTAAACCTCTGCCTGTAGGCCTCGGGAACCAAATCATAAGCTTTTAATATCAAAGCTTTCACTTTCTCATAATCCCGAGATACTTGCTCCTCTATGGCATTATAAACCTTCTGAGCCTTGCCCAGTAAGCGACATTGAATCAACACTGTCCAGACCTCCCTAGGCCAAGACAACCTAGAAGCAACCCTTTCGAAAGCCTTAAAGAATTCAGGCACATTCTCCTCAGTAAAACAAGGTACAAGTTTTAGAGCATCCCCAAAGCTAAACTTTTCCCCAATATCTTCATGGATGCGGGTACTTTCACACTTCTTACCTTGCTGGATCTTGGCCAGCTCTAACTGCATGCTAAGCATCGTTCTCTCATGAGCTCTGATTCTCTCAAACTCCTCGAACTCTAACTTCTTTAGTTCTAACATGTTCTGGAAATCCTTAACTAGTGGCTTATTTTCTCCTTTGACCGAACGAGTAGGAACAGCTGGAGACACATTATCAGTACGAGGAACCCCCTCAGTCTGACTTTTACCATCAGGCAGACTGCCATACCCTTCAAAAATCAGTCCACATTGAGACGGATCCTGAAAAAGACTCAATCCCGGAGCCCCTTCTACATCAGACTCACTCATGCTTTCACTAGCTAATTCATCAGCAGTTTGTTTAAGTTCACACAGCCTATTCTTGACCATATTATATATGTCCTTTTTCAATTCCCTATTTGTCAAAGAAATGCCTAACGACCTAGCACAAGCTTTCAAATTTTCTTTAGTCAAAGCACCCAAATACCTAACACAATCCTCAGAAGCCAAAAATTCGGCAGGGTTAAACTCTACATCAGACATAATGAAAAGTTAAAGAAGGAAGGTGGTGAAGCACAACAAAAATAAATACTGAAAAATCTCACCCAGAGCACAGTCTGGTAACTCGCACCACCGATTGAGTTTGTCCTGGATCCTGTCACGGTCGCCAAAATAAGTTACGAACTCCCTCTAGAAGGAAGCCATAACGGGTTCTTTTATCTTATTCACAAACCCAGTGACAAAAACTCAAATCAGTAAGAACGAGGAAAACCAGAAAGACAAGGGCAAAAATTTCACAATATTTATTACAACAATAAAGGTACTAACACTGATGGCCCACAAAAAGTAATAAATTGATTAAGTACAAAATGCCATCGATTAACTCAATGAGTCACCTAATGCTAAAACTAAACCCTACTCATAGTGAGGAAATCAAATCTTAAAATGTTAAGGTACCCAAAAGCCTTTACCCACCACGCTAACCTATTACTAAACAGAAAGGAAAGAAGTGGGAGAACATACAAAAAGAAACAATAATCCTACCTATATCACAATCTAAAACCTTAATATTAAAGTACATAATCTTACAACACTCATATTAAACCTTCATCTGCTTTGACAATAGTTAAAGGCACAAATATATTGGTCCTATGACACAGACCGGTACTGATATAGACGAGTCCATCTGCTGCTCAAAAATATGGTCACAAGTAGTCACTCTCATCAGTGGAACAGCCCTTCACAACCGTTGGTGGATATGCACTTTCAGTCTATGGCTCGACAAAATACAGGGGATGTTCCTCTTACCTGAGAGAAGCCTCCCTACTTGCTCCAACAAGACCACTCTGGTGCTGATACAGAAGATATATCCATCAAAGATGAAAAAGGCTCTCGAGCCCTGCTCTACACAGAACTGCCAAGGTCCAGGTTAAGCAGTAGATCACTTGAATCACAGTTGCAAGTCTTGTTCTCGCACGTAGCTTCACAGGTAAACTGCCTTCCACATTAAGAAGCAGCTGAATGACAAATTGTATATA
>NC_090729.1:185163447-185165947 GCF_036898095.1 Palaemon carinicauda | reverse complement strand
ATTTACTTATATATTAGTGAATTTTTCAGGGTTTAATTTTGATGTTGAGACGTGGGAAGTGATTCATTTTGGAAGCCCTAGGTCAAAGGTCAAGGTCAAGGTCGAGCAAAATATCGACCGAATTAACAATAAAACAAGCTGGTTTTGAGAAATAAGTAGCCTTGGCGTAGATCTGCACTCTCGGAGTGCTTTTTTTTAGTTGTTGTTATTATTATTATTATTATTGTTATTATTATTATTGTAGCTAAGCTTCTACCCCTAGTTAGAAAAGCAGGATTCTATAAGCCCAGGGGCTCCTGCAAGGAAAAATAGTCCAGTAAGGAAAAGCAATACAGAAATAAACTACGATAGAAGTAATGAAAAATGAATATTAAATATTTCAAGTGACTTGGCATTAATTACCTCTATATCTTAAGGTTTTATCATGATTAATAAAACCGTTCTTGAAGTATCTTTCACGTTCTTTTGTTTAGAAATATAAGTTGATAAGTTTAATTATAGCAATGCACCTTCGAATCCGGTTGTCGAGGTATGAACTTTCCCCTGTCGAAGCATTTGTAAGGTTTTATTTATTCATGGTAATGAATGCTCCATAAATTCAAAGCTAAAAGCCTCTGTAAAGCTGCCTGTAAATAATACATTTACATCTTTCATAAACTTTGTGCATACCAGCAAAGACAAGCAATGGCATTGCTGTGAATAGTTTTTACTTTGTACCATCATAAATGCAACGCTTGGTTCAAATATCAATTTTTATGTTTCAATAAAATGAAAGCTTATATAATAAAAGAATATGTAATTTTGATTTCATATATTTTAGTCAGTAGTATGAATTACGTTTTTTTTCTGCCATTTATATATAGTAGAAGTTGCGTGAAGTATAGGTAATTGTTTTTGAAAGAAAATAAAAACTCATACTCGGGTAGATTATTGAATCGTCATGTTGAATATATTTTGGGAATATAGTGGTAAATTTTTTGAAGCAAAAATAAGCGGTTTCACATATTTCGAATATTTTTGCGCTTTTATTTGACTATGCAATGCATTTTCAAATTACGATTGATTGATTGATTTTGAGTTTTCTGTTTCAAATTTCGACTTACAAGATAATTTTAATGATATAATATAAAAGCAATTGTAATGAAACAGCAACATTAAAAATAGCGACAACATTAGTCATCATCGCCTCAGTATTATTATTATTATTATTATTATTATTATTATTATTATTATTATTATTATTATTATTATTAACCAGAACAAGTTACTCTACCTGTTGTGACTAGACACATACAAGATTATTTTAAGATTAAATCATTAGTTATATTTTAGTTATATTCTATTATGAATACTAACGCACCTATAAAATTGTAATATCATGGAAATGAAACTTTATTCAAAAGTTGAATAAAAAAAAAGGAAATTTTCTTTTCAAGTCTAATAGAATTTTATTTTCGTACATGAAAATTCATTACTGACAAGACAAACGTAAAATTAATATTAATTAGATCTAAATCTTGTTTATGTAAAATGAGTTAATTCATTTCTCCTAGCATGGAGGGGACGAGATGCAATTAATTATACTAAATAAGTGAAAATTCGACGCTAAATCATTTTGGAATTTAATGAACAAAAGACGGGAGGTGGAAACCATAAATAGAATAAAAGAATAACATTCAATATTGAAATGAAAAGCAATAATTTCTCGAATTGACCCTCAACAAATGAAATGGGAGGAATATTATGGCTTCAGTTTAATTATAAGACTTCTTGAGTGAGTTTGTTGTTATGCATTGGATAATATATTAGGCTCTTTTACTTTGTATAATTTTCGTATATTATTTATGTATGTTTGTAAAACAAATTTCAATTAAATATACGTTTGCACACTTGTTACATAGCCCAGACAAATAGGCCTATGTACTTGAATAGGTTGAACTTCAAAATATCAAACGTGCAGCAAATGTTTGTTTGTTGAACACGGTACACGTCTTTTTTCATAGTTTTTACATGAAAGATCTGTTATAATGCTGTCACTGTTCTTAAAATTTTTTATTTTAGTTCTTTATTTCTTATATGAAATTATTTATTTCTAATTTTCTTTCCTCACTGGGCTATTTTTCCTAGTTGGAGCCCCTGGGCTTATATCATCCTGCTTTTCCAGCTAGGGTTGTAGCTTACCTAGTGATAATAATAATAATAATAATAGTAATATACATATTATATATAATAATACAATGTAAAATATGTGTATATATATACAGTATGTATATATATATATATAGTATATATATATATATATATATATATATATATATATATTTATATATATATATGTACAGTATATACATCTATAAATATCTATATATTTATAATATATATATATATATATATATATAAATAAAATATATATACATATAGATAGAATCTTGCTTTTCCAACTTGGGATGTACCTTAGCTAGTAATGATAATAATAGTAATATATATATATATATATATA
>NC_090729.1:185155947-185158447 GCF_036898095.1 Palaemon carinicauda | reverse complement strand
CTCGTCTATATTTCCCGGCAAATGAAATCTAATTTCTCCCAAATATTTTCGGGTCATTCGAAAGATTGCGTTTATATTTCACAAATATTCACAAAAAAGTTACATATCTGATCTCGTCTATATTTCCCGGGCAAATGAAATCTAATTTCTCCCAAATATTTTCGGGTCATTCGAAAGATTGCGTTTATATTTCACAAATATTCACAAAAAAGTTACATATCTGATCTCGTCTATATTTCCGGCAAATGAAATCTAATTTCTCCCAAATATTTTCGGGTCATTCGAAAGATTGCGTTTATATTTCACAAATATTTACAAAAAAAGTTACATATCTGATCTCGTCTATATTTCCCGGCAAATAAAATGTCATTTCTGCCAAAGATTTTCGGGGCTATTGAAAGATGGTTATATTTCACAAATATTTACAAAAAAAGTTACATATCTGATCTCGTCTATATTTCCCGGCAAATAAAATGTCATTTCTCCCAAAGATTTTCGGGCCGAAGCTTCTCTCGACTAATAAAGTATTTACGATCAAACGAAAAACCCCAACCAAGTAGACGTTAACTTAATAACCATGAAGAGAGAGAAGTCAACTTTTGCTTGACATTTATGAAATTTTCAGTACAAAATACGTCCGGGGGGAATTTTTTTTTTTTTTTTTTTTTTTTCAAGTTAACGTTTTGGAAGATTAATGCCACTTCTCTCGTCTTTGACTGTTTGAAGTTTTAATTGAAGAGAAATTTTTTTTATGCGTTTTTTTTTTATAACTTTTTTAAAAGTAGTGGTGAGTCCAACGTATACAGAAATCACCTACTTTGCTAATGAAAATGTAGCTTGCTTGAACTCCGTTTACACGTGTGGGATGGGATAAAAATAGAGAGAGAAAGATTTACATGTGTGGATGGGCTAGAATAAAGGAGAGAGAGAGGAGAGAGAGAGAGAGAGAGAGAGAGAGAGAGAGAGAGAGAGAGAGAGAGAGAGAGGGGGCTATTATTCCAGGTGAGAGAGGGGGCCCTATTATTCCAGGTGAGAGAGAGGATATTATTTCAGGTGAGAGAGAGAGAGAGAGAGAGAGAGAGAGAGAGAGAGAGAGAGAGAGAGAGAGAGAGAGAAGAATCTTGTAATCCTAGATAAAAAAAGTATTATGAAATAAGTAATAGAACGAAACAACCATAAAAAAATAAACGTGTTTAACTAAAAAATGAGGAGTAAGTAAAGTTTAATTTAGATAGGGAGTGGAGGTTGGGGGAGAGGTTGGTTGAAAACTTATGGCAATCATCATCATCCTATTGAACTTCGATTAGTTTTCTCCAGTCGTCTCTATCTTTACCTTTTAATTGATACGTCTCTATTCATCATCTATTTCACGCTTCATAGTCCTCAGCCATGTAGGCCTGGGTCTTCCAACTCCTCTAATGCCTTGTGGAGATCAGTTAAACATTTGGTGAAGTAATCTATCTTGGGGAGTGCAAAGAGCATGCCCAAATCATCTCCATCTACCCCCTCACTATGATGTCATCCACCTGTGGCACTCGAGTAATCTGTATTTAGTTTCATTCCTAATCCTGTCCTGCCATTTAACTCCCAGCATTCTTCTGAGGGCTTTGTTCTTAAATCTACAAAATCTGTTGGATATTTTCACTGTCAAATCATGATTCATGTTCATACTATAACACCGACTTCGCTAAACGGATTTATAGCCTGATTTTTACATGTAATTCCAGCGATTTGATTTCCAAATTTTATACTCATCCTAGCCATTGACTGATTTGCTTTTTTCAATCTTTCATTGAATTCCAGTTCTAAAGACCCTGTATTAGAGATCATTAGTTCCTAGATATTTAAATGATTCTACCCCATTAATCCTTTCTCATTCTAATGATATTTCATCTTCCATTGCATATTCCGTTCGCTTCATATCTGTCTTTCTT
Organism: Palaemon carinicauda; assembly: GCF_036898095.1. NCBI lineage: Eukaryota > Metazoa > Arthropoda > Malacostraca > Decapoda > Palaemonidae > Palaemon > Palaemon carinicauda. Next base: position 185,156,513 of record NC_090729.1, on the reverse strand, counting down.
CTATTTATCTTGAGCCCAACATCGTGTGATATTTCAACTTTATTGAGAGTCGGTGGTAATTATGAAATGGCTCTCTATTCGTATGCTGTAACTGCTGCTCTTTAAAGGTTTAATGGCCGACCATGAATGATAAAGGCAAAGGACAGTGACATTGTCCTATCGAGCAGGACAATGCCCTAGAGACTAACCATATATGATCAGCGTCCAAGCCTCCTCTCTACCCACGCTAGGACTAAGGATGGCCAGGCAATGACTGCTGATAACTCAGTAGATAGACCTATAGGCTCTCCCAAACTGTCCATCCCATAGCTCACTGGGATGGTGAGGTTGCACCGACCAAAGAAACTAACGAGTTTGAGCGGGATTCGAACCTCAATCCGGCGTTTATGGGCCACCACAACCCTTTAGTTGGTAAAAATAAATCTTTTGTACTTTCATAAAAGTTATATGGATTTTTTTATTTTATTATTATTATTTTTTTTGGGGGGGGGGGAAAACAATAAGTAAAAATGAGCACGCTTTATATCAACATATATTTTAGTACAATATTCGCAGATTTAGAAAGG
>NC_090729.1:185145034-185155447 GCF_036898095.1 Palaemon carinicauda | reverse complement strand
GGCACGCATACGAATCGGGGGATAGGGAAGCTTGGGAGCGGCTCCCCTTTTTCTTTCCCGAATTCGTATCTCGTCAATCTCCCTCCTACGAGACGAATCTCTGTTCAGGTCGTAGATTGCCATGTGACGTGTCTAGAATACGTCCTCTGATATGTCGCGATATCCCTTTCACGAGGGATACTCGCTCCAGGAGTTAGAATTCTGGTACCTTAAGGTAAATTCTCTGGGAATATCGCCGTAGTTGTAATATACCCTAGGAAGCTACCCTATAGGAACTTCCATCAGGACGACATGGCTATCTCACCCAAAAATAGATTTTTCGCTTCGCTCAAAATCCGTTATATATATATATAATAAAATATATATACATATAGATAGAATCTTGCTTTTCCAACTTGGGATGTACCTTAGCTAGTAATGATAATAATAGTAATATATATATATATATATATATACACATATATATTTATATATATATATTATATATATAGACATAGATAGATAGATGGATAGATAACATCTTGATTTTCCAACTAGGGTTGTAACTTACCTAGTAATAGTGATAATGGAAATATACATAGATATAATATACAATATATATATATATATATATATACATATATATATGTATATATATATATATACATTTTATATATATATATATATATATATCTATATATATATATATATTTATATATATATATATATATATATGTATGTATATATAAATAAATGAATGTACACCACTTCTACCAATCTCCTGCCTCAGAAATACACATCAAACAATATAGTTTTTAAAAATCTGGCTGTCTGACTTTCAAATTAACCGTTATATCGGATGTGAGGTTAAACGGTGAATTGAACAGGGTTTGTGTTGCACTCCGGAAACGGCTTTTTTTTATCGTTTTGGTTTTTTCGCTTTTGAAAGTTCCAATGGAATGACAAATAACTAATTCTAACAGCCGCTTATGTTGGTAAAAATTATAGGCATCTCTCTCTCTCTCTCTCTCTCTCTCTCTCTCTCGATGTTTATCCAAAACAATTTAATTCTATCATCCTTTACTTTTGCATTCTAAAATCTTGAAATATAGGCTAGTCTCTCTCTCTCTCTCTCTCTCTCTCTCTCTCTCTCTATATATATATATATATATATATATGTTTATCCTAAACAATTATATTATATCATCTTATACTTTTTCATTTTAAAATCATAAATTATTGGCTACTTTCTCTCTCTCTCTCTCTCTCTCTCTCTCTCTCTCTCTCTCAAACTGGAATTGAACAGATATTACACCGCGCTATGTGGTAATTTCTTTACATACGAAATATCGAATACATGGAACAGACTTCCAGCGGATGTATTAACAGTAACACGGAAAATTAATTCAAGAATAAGGTAGACTTTAAAAACTCTCTAAATGTTTAAACTAACTATGTTATGCAAAAGCAAATGGAGTCTCCGCGGATGAACTAAAAAGTCTTTGAGACATCTAAAATTCTTGTAACACACTATCTCTCTCTCTCTCTCTCTCTCTCTCTCTCTCTCTCTCTCTCTAGGTTTTTCCGAAACACGCAATTAAATTCTATCTTCCTTTATTATTCTAAAATAGACACACAGCTTCCGTTTAAAAAAATCAGAATTCGTTATCTGAGAGAATAAGCAAAATTATTGAACAGAAGCATCTAAAAGCGATTACATCTGACAGGTAAAGGTTTCTGCATCTCCCGATTAATGGACCATTTTCATCGTAAATCGCAAAAAGAGGGATTACTCGCTGGAGCAAAACGCTTGCTTTAATTTAAATCCCTTCGCAGATCTCGTGAGCTTTAATGATACATTCCCGTCGTTTGGTAAAATTTCAACGCTTTTGAGGACAATCTGCGGAACGAGTAAGTGGTTGGGACCTGATTATTATTTAAGGAGAGAGAGAGAGAGAGAGAGAGAGAGAGAGAGAGAGAGGGGGGGCTATTATTTCAGGTGATAGAAAGATTATTTCAGGAGAGAGAGAGAGGAGAGAGGAGAGAGAGAGAGAGAGAGAGAGAGAGAGAAAGCGTCTTACCTTACCTTATTGCCTTATTTTATGTTTGGGTTCCCCCAGGTGCCTCAGTGTGAGGCACCTCGTATATTCACTAGAGAGTTGCTAATGCATCTTCCGGTGTATTTTGCATCTTCCAGTCTTGGATGGTCTGGGATGCATCTTAGGTATTTATCGAGCTTATTCTTAAACACATCTACGCTCACTCCTGATATGTTTCTTAGATGAGCTGGCAGCACAATAAATAGTCGCTGCATTATCGATGCTGGTGCGTAGTGGATTAATGTCCTGTGCGCCTTCCTTAGTTTTCTTGGTATATTTTTTTGCACTATTAATCTACCTCGGCTTGCTCTTTCTGATATTTTTAGCTCCATGACGTTTTCAGTAATTCCTTCTATTTGCTTCCATGCTTGTATTATCATGTAGCGTTTTTTTCTCCTTTCTAGACTGTATAGTTTTAAAAATTGTAATCTTTCCCAGAAGTCAAGGTCCTTAACTTCTTCTGTTGTAGCTGTATAGGACCTTTGTACACTTTCTATTTGTGCAATATCCTTTTGGTAGTGTGGGTACCATATCACATTCCAGTACTCGAGTGTACTACGTACATAAGTTTTGTAAAGCATAATCATGTGTTCAGCTTTTCTTGTTTTAAAGTGTCTGAATAACATTCCCATTTTTGCTTTACATTTAGCCACCAGTGTTGCTATTTGGTCGTTGCATAACATATTCCTATTTAACATTACACCAAGGTCTTTAATTGCTTCTTTGTTTGTGATTGTCTCGTTAATAGGTCCCTTGTATGCATATACCATTCCTTCTCTGTTTCCATAATTTATTGATTTGAATTTGTCGGAGTTAAATACCATCCTATTTATCTCAGCCATTCATATATTTGTTTAGATCTCTTTGTAGTGAGTTCCTATCTTCATCACAAGTAATTTTTCTACTTATTCTTGTGTCATCGGCGAAACTTCTCACTACAGAGTTTTCAACATCACAGTCTATGTCTGAGATCATAATAACAAACAGCAGTGCAGCTAATACCGTACCTTGTGGCACGCCAGATATTACCTGAGCTTCATCCGATTTCTCGTCATTTGCAACCGCTATCTGTTTTCTGTTTTGCAGGAATTCTTTTACCCATTTCCTATCTTTCCCACAATATTATGCTTTCTCCTTTTTTTCTCTAATATATTATGGTCTACCTTGTCAAAGGCTTTTGCAAAATCTAGAGAGATCACATATGTGCCTTTTTCATTTATCATATTTTTGTATATGTTTTCATAGTGTGCTATCATTGGGTTTGTGTACTTTTTCCGGGCACAAAAGCGTGTTGACCTATATTAAACAAATTATTTTTAACGAAATGATTCATTATTTTCTTTTTTTATTACCCTCATACACTTTCATAATATGTGATGTTAGACTATCAGGTCTATAATTGCTTGCCTCTAGTCTTGATCCACTTTTGAAGATAGGGGTTATATAAGCTAATTTATGTTTAACATATATCTCGCTCATATCTACACTTTGTCTTAGCAGTATTGCAAGCGGCTTCGCGATAGTATTAGCAGTTTTTTTTTTTTTTTTTAACAAAATCGCTGGAACTTCATCTGGTCCGGCTGCCGATCCATTTTTAATTTCGTTTATAGCCTTGACAATATCTGCTTCATTAATGTCTATATCCGTTAGATATTCAACATTTTCTTCTCTCATTTCTGTTTCATTATTCTCATTCGCAATTCTTGGCGTGAACTCACTCTTATATTTTTCTACTAATATGTTGCATATTTCCTTTTTTTTCATTCATTAGCCGTCCTTCAATTCTTTGAGGGCCTATTTCTAATCTCTCTTTATTCATCTTTTTGCATAGGATTAAAGTACTTCGGGATTTTTTTTTTTTTTTATATTTTGAAGTGTCATTTCTTCTAAGTCCCTTTTTTCATTTTCTTTCGACTGTATAATCTTTTGTTCTGCATTTTCTATCTTACATTTTATTTCCATCATTTTCCACACATTTTTTTCTTTTGCAAGATTTTTCTTCCACTTTCTAATTTTCTGAAATAAGATCCTTCTGTCTCTTGGTATGCCTGTCTTTTGTTTATTGTTTTTTTTTTTTTTTCTGTACATATTTTTTCAACAATTTTCTCCAGTATTTTGTACAGTATGTCCGTATTTACCTGTATATTATCACTTACAATTACATTTTTCCATTCTTTATTCAGTTCTTCATTTATTTCTGACCATTTGATATTCTTACTATAAAAATTATATTTTCCATATCCTTCCCAACGTTTTGTGCTTTGATTAATTCTGCGATCACTTGCTTTGGAATGGACTATTAATTCTATGACATTGTGGTCTGAAATTCCCGTGTTATACACTATTATTTCTTTAACATAATTCATGTCATTTACAAATACTAGATCTAGGACATTTTCTTTTCTTGTTGGAATGTGGTTTATTTGTTGCATATTATGTTTTAATACCATATCTTGAAGCTTTTCAAAATTGCCTCTTATCTTCTGCGCTACTATTACTCTCTTTTTTATATGTATACATACAACCACTTTCTTCTATCCGTTCTTTCCAATCCACGAAAGGAAAGTTAAAATCTCCGGATAGGAGTATATTCCAGTCTTTATGGCTTCTACATATATCATCTATTTTTTCTATTATTATGTCAAACTCCGTAGTATTTGGGGGTCTGTAAACTACAATATTCACTAGTTTTTTCAAATTCAAATTCTACCGCAATCAATTCACATTCTGTGTTGCTGTATTTTTCACAGACTTTTCCTTGATTTATGTCTCTTCCATATATTGCGGTTCCCCCTTGATTTCTATTTGTTCTGTCTGATCTATAAGTTTGTAAATCCTTTATCTTGTCATCACTGCCAGTCTCTTAGGAATACCATGTTTCACTTATATTTAATATATCTATTTTTTCAATTTGGGTTAGTTCTTCTAAGAACTCTATTTTCCTTTCAGAGTTACTCGTGACTAAACCCTGTGCATTCATCACTATTATGGATTGTGTTTCATCCCCATTATTTAATATTGAGAGAGAGAGAGAGAGAGAGAGAGAGAGGAGAGAGAGAGAGAGGAGAGAGAGAGAGGCAGTGGATTTCTTTAATCTGGACAAAATTATGCAATAAAGAATACGTTGTTGGGAGAAAACAGTACTTTGGAAAATTAATCTATTGCATGAAATCAGGTTTTTCGTAGGATATTTATTTCAGCCGTGAAAATGACATAACAAAACAAAAAGACTGAACGTAAAATATTATTATTAGTATTATGATGATGATGATGATGATGATTATTATTATTATTATTATTATTATTATTATTATTATTATTTTCATAAGCTAAGCTACAGCCCTAGTTGGAAAAGAAGGATTCTATAAGCCCAAGGGCCCCAACAGGGAAAAAATAGCCCAGTGAAGAAAGGAAAAAAGGAAATAAATAAACTGCAAGATAAATAATGTACAATGAAAATAAAAATAAAAAGTAAAAAAAATGAAGCCATATTGTATATGAAATTTTTGGATAAACTATTTTGCAACACTTGATAGGATTAAAGATGGTCGAAAATGTATTGTATTTAGGTATACTGAGAATGTACAGTGAAATATATTGCGATACACTAAAATAAAATGATTAATTTTTTCTTAGAATGTAAAATGTATTTTCTTTATCATCTTGAGGGTATTTTGCTAAGAACTTTATTATCAACCAGTGTACGCTCCCCGTCAAAAATGACGGCTAGTTTTTTTAGATATGCACAAACTCATACAGATTCAATTCTTCCCACCCCCTCCCTCTTTCCTAACTACAACCCCTCTCCCAGGAATATGACTACACCCTCTTTACTTCCCCTCCTGAAGGACGGGGAGGGACCGAGTGATATACGTCTGGCAATGCCGCTGAGCGTGATCGGAAATATATATATATATATATATGTGTGTGTGTATATATATATATATATATATATGTATATATATATATATATATATGTGTGTGTGTGTGTGTATGTATGTATATATATATATATATATATATTATGAGTCTTGTCATGAAGGCCATTTTACCCACAATGGCTAATTGTAACCAGAAAATATCCAATGTATATCCAATCGATATATAAGGGGAACCCATACCGAAAGAGAATATGAACGAATGAATAACTGAGGTTTGAGAAATTAAATACTTAGTTAAATCGGTGGAACAGGAAAAATTCAATCTTGTAGAGAACGTATTTATGTTGAACATCTCTATTTTGTTCATTTATGAAAGATTTACAGTATTTTAATGTTGTTACTGTTCTGGAAATATGCAATTTTAATTGTACATTACTTCTCTTATAGTTTATTTATTTCCTCCTTTACTTTCATCACTGGGCTATTTTTTCATGTTAGAGCCCTTGGGCTTGTAGCATCTTGCTTTTCCAACCAGGGTTGTAGCTTAGCTAATAATAATAATAATAATAATAATAATAATAATAATAATAATCCCCCTAAAATCGTTTAAACTAGAAAACCACATTGAGAATGCAGACCTCCGCCACGACAGCTTATTTTTTTACCTTTTGCTTGACCTTCACCTTTCAAAATTGAATCACTTCCACGTGTCAACATCACAATTAATCCTTAAAAGTTTTAGTACTTTAAGAGTAAAATTGTAGCCAGGAAATTGTTCACAAACAAACAGCCAAACGGGGCAAAAACATATCCTCCTCTCAACTTCGTTGGCGAAGGAAATAAATTAATTATCATTTGGAAGTCTAAAACACAAATGAATTTCTGATTTTGACTCTCATTTCCTTCCAAAAACAAAAAGAGAATATCTACCTTTGATATCCATTTTCCCGCACGGGCCCCCCAAATCAACCAGTGTCCAAAAGCCCCCTGTGTGTAATCTTTGGCGAGCCGGGAAATATAGGCATTTTTCACTTGGAAAACATTTCCCTGGCAATGCTACCTCTCTCTCTCTCTCTCTCCTCTCTCTCTCTCTCTCTCTCTCTCTCTGTGGCTACATGTGAAGTCTAGTTTTCTTGCAGCCAAAAGTCCAACAGCATCTGTTGTCCAGATTGTCCGCCGGGTTGCTGAGCTATTTTTGCTGGAAAACTCAGATTCGGCCTTTTCATGAATATTGATATTATTTGGCACAAAAGGCGTCCCTGTGAGTGCGGTAGTGGGTTTGTAGTTGGATCTTTTGTTTGTATTAACACACACACACACACACACATATATATATATATATATATATATTTATATATATATATACACACAATATATATTTATAAATTACTTAAGTAGATTAAATATTTCTTGCTTTATCAAACAAGGGATGCATCGTTTTATAGTTGAAAATTATTGCTGGTTTTTCTTTGCAGTTGTTTTGCATTGTTTAAAAATGTTTGAACTTAATTAATGCTGTAATCTATATCAAAATACGATCAATTCAGAACATTTAGGTCATTTATGGTCCATATTTAGTTCTTGAATTTTTTTTTTTCACAAATATTTACTAAAAGTAACATAATTATCTCGCCTGCATTTCCATGTAAATATACAGTAATGTAATTTCTCCCAATTATTTTCTGGCCTTCACAAATCTACATATTTTCACAAATATTCACACAAATATTACATTATTTCATTCTGATTTCGTTCACATAACCCGGTAAATAAAATGTAATTTCTCCCACAGTGTTTTGTGGCTCTTAGAAATGCACGTTTATTTATTCACAAATATTTACAAAAAGAAACATATTTGCTTTTTTCTATATTTCCCGGCAAATAGAATCAAATTTCTCCAAAAGATTTTCGGGCCATTGGAAAGTTGGCGTTTATATTTCAAAAATATTTAAAAAAAAAAAAAAAAAAAAGTTACATATCTGATCTCGTCTATATTTCCCGGCAAATGAAATTTAATTTTTCCCAAATATTTTCGGGTCATTCGAAAGATTGCGTTTATATTTCACAAATAGTTACAAAAAAAAAAAGTTACATATCTGATGTCTATATTTCCAGGCAAATAAAATGTCCTTTCTCCCAAAGATTTTCGGGCCATCGGAAAGATGGTTTATATTTCACAAATATTTACAAAAAAGTTACATATCTGATCTCGTCTATATTTCCCGGTAAATAAAGTGTCATTTCTGCCAAAGATTTTGGGCCGAAGCTTCTCACGACTAATAAAGTATTTACTATCAAACGGAAAACCCCATCCAAGGTAACGTTAACTTAATAACCATCAAGAGAGAGAAGTCAACTTTTGCTTGACATTTATGAAATTTTCAGTACAAAATACGTCGGGGGTATTATTATTGTTATTATTTTTTTTCTCATGTTTCCCTTTTGGAAGATTAATGCCACTTCTCTCGTCTTTGAGTGTTTGAAGTTTTAATTCAAGAGAAATGTTTTTTACGTGTTTTTTATTAACTTTTTGAAAGTAGTGGTGAGTCCAACGCATACAGAGATTACCTTCTTTGCTAATGAAAATGTAGCTTGCTTGAACTCCGTTTACCACGTGTGGATGGGCTAAAAATAGAGAGAGAAAGATTTACACGTGTGGATGGGCGAGAGAGAGAGAGAGAGAGAGAAGAGAGAGAGAGAGAGAGAGGGGGGGGGGGGGCTATTATTCCAGTTGAGAGAGGGGGCCGTATTATTCCAGGTGAGTGAGAGGTTATTATTTCAGGTGAGAGAGAGAGAGAGAGAGAGAGAGAGAGAGAGAGAGAGAGAGAAGAAGAAGAAGAAGAAGAAGAAGAAGAAGAATCTTGTAATCTTAGATAAAAAAGTAAAGTAATAGAACGAAACTAAAAAATGAGGAGTAAGTAAAGTCTTATTTAAATAGGGATTGGAGGTTGGGGGAGAGGTTGGTTGAAAACTTATGGCAATCATCATCATCATCACATACGCCTATTGATCTTCGATTAGTTTTCTCCAGTCGTCTCTATCTTTACCTTTTAATTGATACGTCTCTATTCATCATCTATTTCACGCTTCATAGTCCTCAGCCATGTAGGCCTGGGTCTTCCAGCTCCTCTAATGCCTTGTGGAGATCAGTTAAACGTTTGGTGAAGTAATCTATCTTGGGGAGTGCAAAGAGCATTCCCAAATCATCTCCATCTACCCCTCACTATGATGTCATCCTCCTATTGCACTCGAGTAATCTGTATTTAGTTTCATTCCTAATCCTGTCCTACCATTTAACTCCCAGCATTCTTCTGAGGGCTTTGTTCTTAAATCTACAAAATCTATTAGATATTATTTCACTGTCAAACCATGATTCATGTCCATACTTTAACACCGACTTCACTAAACGTATATATCTCCTGATTTTTATATGTAATTCCAGGTGATTTGATTTCTAAATTTTATTCATCCTAGCCATTGTCTGATTTGCTTTTTTCAATCTTTCATTGAATTTCCTGTATTAGAGATCATAGTTCGTAGTTATTTAAATGATTCTACCCCATTAATCCTTTCTCATTCTAATGATATTTCATCTTCCATTGCATATTCCGTTCGCTTCATATCTGTCTTTCTTCTATTTATCTTGAGCCCAACATCGTGTGATATTTCAACTTTGTTGAGAGTCGATGGTAATTATGAAATAGATCTCTATTTGTATGCTGTAACTGCTCTCTTTAAAGGTTTAAAGGCCTACCATGAATGATAAAGGCAAAGGACAGTGACATTGTCCTATCGAGCAGGACAATGCCCTAGGACCAAGGATGGCCAGGCAATGGCTGCTGATAACTCAGTAGATATTCCTATAGGCTCTCCCAAACTCTCCATCCATAGCTCACTAGGATGGTGAGGTTGTAGCGACCAAAAAAACTAACGAGTTTGAGCGGGATTCGAACCTCAGTCCGGCGTTTACTAGTCAGAGATTTTACCACATCGGCCACCACAACCCTCTAGTTGGTAAAAATAAATCTTTGGTACTTTCATAAAAGTTATATGCATTTTTTAATTTTATTATTATTATTATTATTTATTTATTTATTTATTTTTTTTTTTTTTTGCGAAACAATAAGTAAAAATGAGCACGCTTTATATCAACACATATTTTAGTACAATATTCGCCGATTTAGAAAGGAAGTCAAATAGATTTCATACTCTTTGTGACAGTACCAGGAAAGGGATACCAAGAAGCTAATTGATTCAGTGATGAAAAGACTCTTCTTTGGTTAAATATTTATTATTAATTTATTCATAAAGGAAACGGAGAGAATTATTTCAAGATACAAGATATTTATACCTTTGTTTATATTATAAAGAAACATGTTTATATATTTCCTATAGCTTAAAATCACCCGTTTTATATCCATTTTATATTTAAACTTTAGAAAAAAGTTTTTTTT
>NC_090729.1:185137534-185140034 GCF_036898095.1 Palaemon carinicauda | reverse complement strand
CTTTAGCTTCTCGTGATTTTACACCTTGAAGTATCCTTTTGATTTTGAAGTAACCATTAATAAAATCAAACATTTATTTTTCCAAAAGCTTTTTTATTATTATTATTATTTATTCTCATCACCTCTGGCGTCTTTGATGAGTTTCCCCTCGTTTTTTTCATTAAGACAATAAAAGAATACTTGTCTTTGCCAAATATTCTCGAGGAAAGTAAGCAGAACTATATTTACTCAGTGGACTTCATGTAATTAGTGCGTTTTTGTAAATAAGTATTCGTTAAGAGAACGGCTCGAAGCTCCAGTGGGTTTTATGAATAAGAATACAATAGTCAAGTGTTTCCTAATTTCTTAAAGGGTTTAATGGTCCTAATCTACTTCTGATAACCAGCTACTTATGAGTTATACTCGTTGCAGAGATTCCAGGTGAAATAAGCCCTACCCCCTGATGACGTCATTGTTATTGTGGCCACTGCTAACGTGGGAGACAACGTGATTGGCTACAACGTCATCAGGGGGTGGAGCCTATTTTGCCTGGAATCTTTGCTGCGACTATAGCTATGTAGAAAATGTTATTCAATGGATGTAAATATTGAATGAAATTCAAGAGATTGTTGTTTTGCATTTAGTTGTATGATGAATAAGAGTTTCCTTGTTATGGATAACGTTGATATCAGTTTTGTTGTTGCACAGGACCCTATGAAATTACATTTTACTTGTATTAATTGTAAATATTTGAGAGAGAGAGAGAGAGAGAGAGAGAGAGAGAGAGAGAGAGAGAGAGAGAGACCTTTTAAAACTAATTTTTGAAGGGCTTTGATGAGACAACGTTTAAGGTAATTGTGAACGTTTGAGAGGTAGAGAAAACGCTTGAAGTAATTGTGAACTTATGAGAGGGAGAGAGAACGTTACTTTAAAGTAACTATGAACGGATGAGACGGAGAGAGAATGTTGAAACAATTCTTATCGTATGAGAGAGAGAGAGAGAGAGAGAGAGAGAGAGAGAGAGAGAGAGAGAGAGAGGTGATCGTCTGGACCGCAGTCAAATCCTCTGCCCATAACAACCTCCCACAGGAATTCTGCTGTGAAAGAAGAATTGTCATCCCAAAATACGAGAACTCTCATATGTCACCGTCGTTCGTTTTCAACCGAGTTTATTTTTTGAACAATCTTCCTTATTTAATGAAGAGTGGGCGTATAAGTACTGTGTCTCCCCCGTCGCTGGGGAAGGGGGAGAGGGAGTAGTCACACCCTGGTGGAAGGTGTTACCCTGGCAGGTACTCTGAGAAGGACATCTGCCTTGTTGTTAGGAAAGGGGGAGTGAGGGGGAAAGGGTGAATTTTGTGTGCGTGTGTGTAATATATAGATATTTATCCGTAATTTTTGACGTATCGTGTACACTAGTAATGTAATAAAAACTGACAAATATAGTAAAATACCTTTATTAAACGATGTAATAAAATGAAGGATATGTGGAATGATCGTTCAAATTGCATAACATTGAACGCAAAAAAAAAAAAAAAAGCTTAGATACCTGTCACTGTGTCAGTAACTATTTGAATTAGGAAAATTTGACTTATTAAACCAACCCCGCCCCCCTTTCCAAAAAACACTTCCTCGATAGACAGCTCTTTCATACAATGCCCATCAACACCTACTTCGATAAATCCGATTTTTTTCTCTCTCTCTCTCTCTCTCTCTCTCTCTCTCTCTCTCTCTCGTGCGCGTACGGATGAACATTAGTTTATGCTTTTATGTGATCATTATAAATTTTGCGTAATCAAAATTATTTTTTCGATACATAATATGAACAGTGAAGCCGAATGATACTTTTTCAAAACAATAATCTTTTAGAGAAGGTTTTATCAATAGAAGCAAACAACTTCTATTCAATTTCCTTGTCAGAAATTAGACAACAATTGGGTGTATTTATATATATAAATATATGTATATATATATATATATGTATGTATATATATATATATATATATATGTGTGTATATATATATATATATATATATATGTATATATATATATATATAAATATACGTATGTATGCATACATATATATATATATGTATATATATATATATTCGCCCTGACTAGTACAGTGCTGATCATGGCGATGCACAAGCCTTTTCACCACATTAAGGTATCCCCACTCAGAAAGGGATTACTGTATATATATATATATATATATATACGTGTGAGTGTATTTGTGTGTACTTAATTAATTGGGTGTTGGAATGGGAGCTGTTATATACACAAGCGTATTTATTCAAGGGGCGTAGATCCATTTGGTCGTCGGTACAGCTTTATGTCCCGAAATTTCAATGAGATTTAAAACTTTTATGATATTTGTATGACAGTGACATTTCATAATAGGATCCCATATTAATGGAAATAAACGATGAATAGTAATTACTTTGTGATGCTCCATTAATAGATTCACAAATTTTGAGCGCTTTTTTTTCTCTAAAAGCAAATAGAATTTGCATATCTACAA
>NC_090729.1:185127534-185130034 GCF_036898095.1 Palaemon carinicauda | reverse complement strand
ATTGAAAACGTCCCTGCCTGGCTATTTTCTGTACTGGGGTTCGAGATTCGCCGAAGTTCGATAGTTTCTTGTAGTGTCTGCAACCTCACCATACTTGTGAGTTAAGGATAGAAGATGGGGGTTAGAGGGATTTATGGGTTTACCTGCTGTGTCATCGGTAGCCATTACCTGGGCCTCTCTGGTCCTAGCTTGGATGGAGACTGAGATGTTTGGGCGCTGATCATATGTATAGATGGTAAGTCTCTAGGGCATTGTCCTGCTTGGGCTTTCTCACTGTCCTTTGCCTCTGCCATGCACGAGGGACTTTTAAAACCGTTAAAAGAGTTTATGTACTTGCATGTTATAAGTAAGCCAAATTATTTAGTCAATCTTCTGTTTATACATTGGTCCAATATGCTGAAATGATTAATTTATTTCTGATGTTTAAGAAAGATGGGAATATTTATGTAGGTTACAAGAAATTTTGATGTAACGACTGTTTAACAATGTATTACAGAAAAGAAATTCCGTCGCAAATAAGTCTCATGTATCCATATCACCATAGAAATCTAAAAAAAAAGAAAAAAAAAAAAGAAAAAAAAAAAAACAAAAAAAAAATTTAGAGCTAAAACAAACATATTTCCCTTCCAAGGCCATAGGCTTTTCATCTTTGTCAATGCTCGTTTTTATAAATCTTGCTTCTGGCCAATAATTTGAAGAAACTTCGGATGTCAATGTTTTTGCCTTCGCCAAAATCGAGGATTTTACTAAGGGTATATATTCGCCACTGTTTGTTTGTTAGTTCATTAATTTATTTGTTTGTTTGTTGTTTTTGAGCAACTTAACACAAAAACTACTTCACCGATCTTGACCAAACTTGGTAATCATGTTGGGTATGATTGAAGGACGAAACTGTAAAATTTTGGATAAAGTACATCAAAGTGCAAGTACGAAGCAATACGTTTAATTATAATCGCAATGTTAAGTAAATGAGAAATATTTTGTTGGTTTACTTTTTTATTGTAAACAACATTCCGCAAAAACTATTGTACCAATTTCACCGAAATGTGGTAGACATGTGGGGCTACGACCCAAGGACAAATCCATTAGATTTTGAAGAAAATACATTGAAGTACAAGTACTAGTTAAGAGCAAAATAAGCCTGCTTGGCTTGGCGAAGGCATGCTCTCTACTGAGTGCCCTTCTAGATCAGGTTGTATTTTTAAGCACCGTGAACTACTGTAGATTCCATTTTCAATTCTGATGAAAGACATATTTTCATATATTCAAATTATTTGTTGTCGTCCTGAATGTTTGAATTATAGATTTTGCTACATTATAAGCATTGATTGATTTTGACGAGGTCCAAGTCATATAAATGGATACCGAATGTAAATAGAATAATGTCCAATGTTGCAATCGATATATACAATGGCGATACGCAAACCCTTTCGCCATGTTAAGGTATCCCCACTCAGAAAGAAATATATATATATATATATATATATATATACACACACACACATATATATATATGTATATAAATATACACATACACACTGTATATATTTCATAGATATATATATATATATATATATATATAAATTATATATATATATATATATATGCACATACTCTTACGTTTATGACAGAAATCGTTGAATAATTACATAAATCAGTGCAATTTACAAGTTAGAGGATGTTTCTGTACAACAATGTTTAAAAGACTACTATCCTTTGTATAGTAATATAGAAATTTTAGTCCACCAGATTCCGCAAACCAATAAAAGATACGAACAAACATAAGGCTTATAGTCCATATTAGCCATCACAGTACATCGATAAAAAACAAAAAAGTACAACACTGAAATATGCGGCTATTCTCGCAGCTATAAAGCGGCACCATTGACCCTGCGAATTCCCCTATCATACTTGGATGTAAAAGCTTGGCTAATTGACCTTGCACGAGGGAAATCAAGGCATAGAATCAAGGCAATTAACCTCAATTCCCATAAATAGTCGACTGATTGCAAGACTCAAGCTTAAAATGCCATTGCAACTGTATTGAATAAATGGAAGGGAAATTCTCTGGCTTATCATATGATGTACATATATATCTGTATCTATATATATATATATATATATATATATATATCTATATAGCTAGCTAGTTATATATATATATATATATATATGTATGTATATATATATATATATATATACATACATACATACATACATACATACATACATAGGCTCCAATAAGTACTAGAAGGATTGGAAGGTCCAGACCTACATGATTGAGGTCTATGAAGAGTGAAGTCGATGATAATGAATGGAGAAGTATTGAATTAAAAGCTCATGACAGAGACATCTGGCTAAATTTAATCGAGGCCCTTTGGGTGTTTAGGCGTAGAAGGAGATGATGATGATGATGATAAAGTAAGACCGATTTTAAAGAACCTAAAAGTTTCCGAATGAACTCTTCCTTAAAACCCGATTAATCCTCTTTTGATAATTA
>NC_090729.1:185121424-185123924 GCF_036898095.1 Palaemon carinicauda | reverse complement strand
GAATGTTTGATCCTTAGTTTCAATAATAATTCTCAATATCTTCACATTGATCACCCTTCAAATCCTTCTCTCCTGCATTCCTCTGACGTATTCACACCATCTCAACAAAGTTTGATCCCAAGTTTCAATAATAAATCTCAATTTCTTTACATTGATCATCCTTCAAATCATAATCTGCTGCATTCCTCTGACATGTTCGCACCTTCTCAAGAAAGTTTGATTCTGAGTTTCAGTAATAATTCTCAATTTCTTCACATTGATCACCCTTCAAATCCTTCTCTCCTGCATTCCTCTGACGTATTCACACCATCTCAACAAAGTTTGATCCCGAGTTTCGATAATAATTCTCAATTTCTTTACATTGATCACCCTTCAAACCATAATCTGCTGCATTCCTCTGACATGTCCGCACCTTCTCAAGAAAGTTTGATTCTGAGTTTCAGTAATAATTCTCAATTTCTTCACATTGATCGCCCTTCAAATCGTACTCTCCTGCATTCCTGTGACATGTTCACACCATTTCAAGAAAGTTGGGTCCTGAGTTTTAATAATAAATCTCAATTTCTTCACATTGATCACCCTTCAAATCCTACTCTCCTGCACAAGAAAAAATGAGATCCTATGCTCTCTCTACTCTATTTATATACAAATCCTTCGCTGCGCATCCCCCACACACGCGCTTCCATAGAAGTCATGGATTCTTTGGTTACAATGACAAAGTGAATCTTCCAGGGACCAGAATTCCCAGGCAGATCTTCTTCGGTGACTGGAGGAAGTGAGAAGCAAGGGCGGGTTCAATTGGATTTATGGGAACGGTTGCGTTTTTTTTTTTTTCGGAAAATTGTTTGTGGTTAACTTTTTGATAGATTCTGCTGGTAATGTATCCGGCGGACACTTTGTATTTTCCTTTCTGTTTCTTTAAGATTCCTTGATATTCTCTGATTGGCTTAAGATCGTGTGAAAAAAACAGGGCTTATTATTGACTTTGTCATTTGTGATAAGACCGCCAACATTCTTCCTGAGAGACGTGTGTGTATGTGCGTATATATACCTACTATATATATATTTCTTTTTTTAATAAATTAAATGACCTATTTATAAGTCTTTAGCTTCTCGTGATTTTACATCTTGATGTATCCTTTTGATTTTGAAGTAGCCATTAATAAAATCAAACATTTATTTTCCAAAAGCTTTTTTTTTATTTATTCTCATCACCTCTGGCGTCTTTGATGAGTTTCCCCTCATTTTTTTTCATTAAGACAATAATAGAATACTTGTCTTTGCCAAATATTTTCGAGGAATGTAAGCAGAGCTATATTTACTTGGTGGACTTCATGTAATTAGTGTGTTTTGTAAATAAGTATTCGTTAAGAGAACGGCTCGAAGCTCCAGTGGGTTTTATAAATAAGAACACAATAGTCAAAGTGTTTCTTAATTTCTTAAATGGTTTAATGGTCCTAATCTACTTCTGATAACCAGTTATACTCGTTGCAGAGATTCCAGGTGAAATAAGCCCCACCCCCTGATGACGTCATTGTTATTGTGGCCACTGCTAATGTGGGAGACAACGTGATTAGCTATGACGTCATCAGGGAGTGGAGCCTATTTTGCCTGGAATCTTTGCTGTGACTATAACTATGTAGAAAATGTTATTCAATGGATATGAATATTGAATGAAATTTTAGAGATTATTGTTTTGCATTTAGTTTTATGATGAATAAGAGTTTCCTTGTTATGGATAACGTTCATATTAGTTTTGTTGATGCACAGGACACTATGAAAATACATTTTACTTGTATTAATTGTAAATATTTGAGAGAGAGAGAGAGAGAGAGAGAGAGAGAGAGAGAGAGAGAGAGAGAGAACTTTTTAAACAAATTTTTGAAGGGCTTAGATGAGACAACGTTTAAGGTAATTGTGAACGTTTGAGAGGTAGAGAAAACGCTTGAAGTAATTGTGAACTTATGAGAGGGAGAGAGAACGTTTGAAGTAACTATGAGCGGATGAAACGGAGAGAGAACGTTGAAGCAATTCTTATCGTATGAGAGAGAGAGAGAGAGAGAGAGAGAGAGAGAGAGAGAGAGAAAGGTGGTCGTCTGGACCGCAGTCAAATCCTCTGCCCTTAACAACCTCCCACAGGAATTCTGCTGTGAAAGGAGAATGGTCATCCCAAAATACGAGAACTCTCATATGTCACCGTCGTTCGTTTTCAACCGAGTTTATTTTTCGAACAATCTTCCTTATTTAATGAAGAGTAGGCGTATAACTACTCAGTGTCTCCCCCTCGCTGGGGAAGGGGGAGAGGGGGTAGTCATACCCTGGTAGAAGGTGTTACCCTGGCAGATACTCTGGGAAGGACATCTGCCTTGTTGTAGCTAGGAAAGGGGGAGTGAGGGGGAAAGGTTGAATTTTGTGTGCATGTGTAATCTATAAATATTTATCCGTCATTTTTGACGTATCGCGTACACTAGTAGGAATAAAAACTGACAAGATCCAGTCA
>NC_090729.1:185103924-185108924 GCF_036898095.1 Palaemon carinicauda | reverse complement strand
GTGGCAGACTCTCCCAACCATTCCGTCATGGAGGGCACGCACCAGCTTGACAAAATCGGGTGGGCAGCCATATCTTTTGAGGACAGCCCACATGGCAGGTCGAGGTACTTTGTCGAAGGCCTTTTTCAAATCCCAGAAGATGAACATTATGTGCTGTTGTTGTTCGAGGCTCTTCTCTTGTAGTTGTCGCGGACAGAAGATCATGTCTATGGTCCCGCGGGAAGGTCGAAAGCCGCACTGGGACTCTGGCAGGACGTCTTCTGCGAGAATAAGGAGGCGGTCAAGGAGAATCCGAGCGAAAATCTTACTCGCGATACTTAGTAGTGATATTCCCGGTAGTTGTTACAGTTCTCCCTGTCTCCCTTCTTGAAGATGATAGTGATGTTTGCATCGCGGAAGTCACTGGGGGGGGTCTTGGTCTCCCATATTTTCAGTATAAGGAGCATCAAACGGTTCCTCAAGCCGGGGCCACCGTGAGTGAGGAGCTCCAACGGGATGTTGTCTGGCCCTGGGGCTTTGCCGGGCTTCATGCGCTGCAGGGCCTTGTTGAAGTCATGGATGGAGGGTGGTAGTGCCATCCAGTGACGGACGGGATGCTGCGGGGTCATTCGCAGGAGATCGTCTGGGGTGTCTGCTTGGTCATTGAGGAGGTTCTCAAAGTGAGACCTCCACCTGGCCAGGATGCCCTCGCTGTCGGTGATGGTCGTGGCCCCATCCGCGTCCTTCAGGCTGCCCACTGATGACCGTGTGGGACCGAATATTTCCTTTGTTGCTGCATAGAATCTGCGCAGGTCACGTTGGTCAGCGAAACTCTGTATTTCTGCAGCTTTTCTTTGCCACCAGATGTTCTGGGCTTCACGGATACCTCTCTGGCAACCAGCTTCAGCCACCTTGTGAGCACATTTGTTAGCTGCTGTTGGTTGGTTTTCCAAAGTCAGGCGTGCTTGTCGTTTGGTTTCAATTAGAAGAGAGATGGTAGCATCATTCTCATCAAACCAATCCTGCCGTTTCTTGGTGGTGTAGCCTAGTGCTTCCTCCGTGGCACGGGCCATGTCGTTTCTGAGGGTGGTCCAGTGGTGCTCAACAGTGGCCTGACCCACAGGGTCTGCGAGGTATTGTTCGCAGGCCTCCTTGTAGTTCTGTGCCACCTGTGGGTTGCGGAGCTTACTACAATCAAAGCGTTGGTGTGGTACGCTGTCAGGTGCCCTTCTGGGTGGTGGTAGGGTCGTCACGGAGAGTCGGGAGATGAGGAGTCTGTGGTCCGTCCAGCAGTCGTCCGCTCCGGGCATGGATCGGGTGATGCAGACATCTCCTCGATCTCTGGCTCTGGTCATGACGTAGTCCAGGGTGTGCCAGTGTTTAGACCGTGGGTGTCTCCATGTGGTCTTTTGTCGCTTTGGTAACTGGAAGATGGTGTTGGTTACCACAAGTTGGTGTTCTGCACACAGACCCAGTAGGAGTTGGCCATTGGCGTTGCAATTTCCAATGTCGTGGCGGCCGATAATTCCCTCCCACAGGCGATGGTCTTTGCCTACTCGGGCATTAAAGTCGCCAAGCACAACGAGCTTGTCATTGGCGGGCACTGCCTGGATGGTGCGGTCGAGCTGGGTGTAGAAGGCAGCTTTTTTATCATCGGTTGAGGTCATAGTCGGGGCATAGAGAGAGATCAGGGTGAGATGTCTGTCCCGCGTGATGGGGATGCGGACAGTCATCAGGCACTCACTGATGGCCTTGGGAGCTAGGTTGTGCTGCTGCACTAGCTGGGAACGGATGGCGAAGCCGACACCGTGGATGCGAGGCTCCTCTAGGGCCTTGCCTTTCCAGAAGATGGTGTAGCCTGTTCCAGCTTCCCTGATGTTGCCCTCTTCGGGTAGTCTGGTCTCGCTAAGAGCCGCCACATCAACATTGAAGCGGGCTAGCTCCTTGCAGACGAGGGCTGTACGTCGTTCCGGGCAGTTGGGGTTCGTCACGTCTTGGAGGGTGCGGATGTTCCACGCACCTAAGGTTAATATTTTTTTCTTGTTATTTCGACCGCATTAGTGGGATGTCCGCCAGCCGCAGTGAGCTGACCAGACGGGTTTGCCGTGTCCGATGTTTACCCCACCTTTTCTAGGGGCCTCCCCATGTGGGGTGGGCTGCGGTGTCCTCAATAGGCCAGCCCAGTCATGGGTCCAGCTGCCGAATTCTGGTGTCACGGCACCGTCACCAGAGAGCGACTGAATCTTAGACTCGCCGCCTGAGTGCAGTCGTGGGCTAAGGGCTTCCAGCTATCCAGGCCTGCCCCCTTCACCCACGGTGCTGTCGCCTCAGGACTTGCTGGTGGTGATGATGATGATGATGGTGAGAAAGAGATGAAGAAGGGTGGAGGAAACGACAGAATGCCAGTAGCTGGGTATATTGTTTTTGGTGGTCGTGGCTTCGCAACGGCCACGCACACACACTTGGCCCACATCATTTTCACCGCGGCTCAAGACATATGAGACAGGCGGCTTCTCCGATATTGGTTGCATCGGGCTGCCGGGTTCTTGTTATGTCAAGGCCCGCCTTGTTGCCTGCCCGACAGGCATTGCCCTCTTCCGCCGGCGCTGGGAAGCTCCGCCGTTGGGGTCTTGTTTGGTTTGATTTTGGAGTTTTCCTTCTCCTAGCCTTTGCTTATCTTAGAATAAAGGAGAAGGCCTATAGGGGTCCAGTCTTGGTCTGGTCTCTCAGAACTGGCCTTAGCGGTATGGTTGAGCCTGCCAGGGTGGATAAACTACCCCACCGCCATTGCCCAGCCCATCATTGGGACACTCAAGCCCCTCTACTGCAGCAAAGTGCTGGACCATCAGAGGGGGTTTGTGTATATATATATATATCATATATATACTGTGTATATACATATATACACACACACACACACACACACACACACACACACACACACATATATATATATATATATATATATATATATATATATGCACTTACTCTTACTTTTATAACAGAAATTGTTGAATAATTACATAAATCAGTGCAATTTATAAGTTAAAGGATATTACTGTATAACAATGTTTTAAAGACTACTGTACTTTGTATAGTAATATAGAAATTTTAGGCCACCAGATTCCGCAAACCAATAAAAGACAGGAACAAACACAAGGCTTATAGTCCATATTAGTCGTCACAGTACATTGATAAAAAACAAAAAAGTACAACACTGAAATATGCGGCTATTCTCGCAGCTATAAAGCGGCACCATTGACCCTGCGAATTCCCCTATCATACTTGGATTTAAAAGCTTGGCTAATTGACCTTGCACGAGGGAAATCAAGGCATAGAATCAAGGCAATTAACCTCAATTCCCATAAATAGTCGACTGATTGCAACACTCAAGATTAAAATGCCATTGCAACTGTATTGAATAAATGGAAGGGAAGTTCTCTGGCTTATCATATGATGTACATATATATCTATATCTATATCTATATATCTAGCTAGTTTTATATATAATATATATATATATATATATATATATATATATATATATATATATATATATATATATATATATATGTATTTATATATATAATATATATAAATATCTATATATATACTTATATTATATATATATATATATATATATATATATATATATATATATATATATATACACATACATACATACATACATACATACATATATAAATAGGCTCCACAAAGTACTAGAAGGATTGGAAGGTCCAGACCTACATGACTGAGGTCTATGAAGAGTGAAGTCGGTGATAATGAATGGAGAAGTATTGAATTAAAAGCTCAAGACAGAGACGACTGTGGAAATTTAATCGAGGCCCTTTGGGTGTTTAGGCGTAGAAGGAGATGATGATGATGATGATGATGATGATGTTGATAAAGTAAGACCGGTTTTAAAGAACCTTAAAGTTTCCGAATGAACTATTCCATAAAACTCGATTAATCCTCTTTTGATAATTATTCTTCGAAATCACGACCATAAGCCATGCGAGTTTATAAATGTATCGCTCGTTACCAGTGCCAGCGATTGGCAATGAGCAAAAAGAAAGTTATTTAGGTCATACGAAAAACGACAATGTTGCTAATTACTTTGTTTTTATAACGGAAACTTTTGTTCGTAGGAATGAGTAAATGATTTTTGCCAAAGCTGATTATGGGATCATTGAGTACAATTAAATTTCACAATATGATGGTAGGTTATAAAGTTTTAAAGATTTAAATAGGTTATAAAGATTTGAAAATTTAAAAGCCGATCATTAATGGCACAGGCAAGGGACAGTGACAGTGCCCTAGAGACTGACCATGTATACATATTACCAACTCTCAAACTAAGGCCAGGGACCCCCATTCCTAGCTCATAAGGATAGTGAGGTTGCAGACACTACGAGGAGCTATCGAGCTTGAGCGGAACTTGGATCCCAGTCCAGCAGATCGCTAGGCATCACTATCATCAATTGTTGCTAGTCCACTGCAGGACATGTTCTTTCATACCCGTCTGTTTATGGTGTTTCTATGTTAGTCTGTATCCGTAAATTTTCTTAGCTCGTTAATCCATCGTCTTCTCTTCCATCCCCTGTTTCGTTTGCTATTTCAAGGAAACCTATATGGATTTATTTCCATTTATTATTATTATTATTGTTATTATTATTATTGATATATATATATATATATATATATATATATATATATATATATATATATATATATATATGTATATATATATATATATATATATATATATATATATATATATATATATATATATATATATATATATATATATATGTTTGTGTGTGTTAGAGAGGTATTGAGAAGCTCAAGAAAGAAACTACTGGTGAAATCTAACCGAGGCCCTATGCGTCAATAGGCGTAGGAGGAAGAGATGATGATGATTATATATATATATATATATATATATATATATATATATATATATATATATGTATATATATACATTATATATATATATATATATATATATATATATATAT
>NC_090729.1:185093924-185098924 GCF_036898095.1 Palaemon carinicauda | reverse complement strand
GAATACTTGGTCTCTCCCCGTCCCTCAGGTATGAGGAGACAGAGTAGTCATGCCCTGGTGAGAGTGGGTACCCCGAGAAGTACACTCAGAAACAACAATTTCCCACAAACAAGTTGTCAAAACTGCCCTGTTGTAATTAGGAAAAGGAGAGGGGGTGGGAAGGGTTCAATCTGTGCGTGTGTTTGCATATCTATATAAATATTTAACCGTAAATGACGGGTCACGTACTCCAGGCTAAACAGAATCGGTGATGAGGCTGCTTTTATGAAATTGAATTTCATATCTATACATGTAAGGTACAAGTTTATTAAGTTCTTTGGTCTATCTAGCTTTTGGATGAGTTAATTAAAAAAAACGTATGATTATGATTAACACCATTTTTTGAAACGATTTCTCCTGTCGAATAAGTGGCGATATTTGTCCACATATTTACGTGGTTCTCATAAACATAATATTCATACATGCATAAGATTGCATGCATTTATGGTTTGGCATTTCTTGAAACATTTGTGCCTAGGTTCGAATCCTGCACTTGAATGTGAAAACTTCTTCCTACATAAGTCTATTTAAAGTGTATTTATTAAAGATATATTTTAGTGTTGTTACTAATCTTAGAATATTTGTTATTAATCATTACTTCTCTTGTAATTTATTTATTCCCTTTCCTTACTGGGCTATTGTGTCCTGTTGGAGTCCCTGGGCTAATAGCATCCTGTTTTTTCAACTATAGTTGTAGTTTAGCTGATAATAATAATAATAATAATAATAATAATAATAATAATAATAGTAATAATTCCCAGTCGAGTATACGTTTTTAGTGATAAAGCGAGAAAGCTAAAACGTGAATAAGCTATTGTAAGTATTAACCTTACAGCTATAAGTCTGAAATACTATTAGTAAATTATCAGTTGTCGCAATAACGATAAGAATATCAATAAGTAGAGAGAGCAATAATTGAGTTTAGACCTCCGCAATGAAGATTGCCAGTATTTTACTCAAGTCTACGGACAAAACTTTCCCTGTTTCATATGTTGACCGAAAATTAATTTATTGCAAAATGAAAATTCAGGATCTGGATTATGATCCGGATCACCACAAAAATCAAATCCCCATATCTGACATATCCTGAAATTTTCATTAAATTCATATTAACTTTTTGTGTTGGGCTGGTCACATATTAACAGACAAAAGTGATAACATAACCTCCTTGGTGGAGATAATAATAATTTGCAATCTAATAAAACATCGTGTTTGATAACATTTATGATAAGAATAAAAAAACAAAGTGTCGCGTTTCCTGGGATACGCATGCGCAGAATTTTCGGAAGTGCCAAGTGGGTAAAACATGAGATGGCGGAGGCGACAGGTGCCAAGAGGGAAATCTTGAAAGTAATGAGAATTTAAGAGGAAATGCTTCAAAGACGAGAATTTAAGGGGAAATGCTATAACTTGCAACCAAAAAAAATAGAAATGTCTTAAACAGAATACGGATTAAGAAAAAGGTTTAGATTATGAAATGTCATTATTATTATTATTATTATTATTATTATTATTATTATTATTATTATTATTTTTATTATTATTATTATTATTAGCTAAGCTACAAACCTTCTTGGAAAAACAGGTTGCTATAACCCCAAGGAATCCAATAAGGAAAAATAGCCAAGTAATGAAAGGAAATAAACTATATGAGAAGTAATAAATATAAAATAATTTAAGATAAATAATACTTTGATATAGATATATCATAAGGAAAAACACATGCCAACTTGGTTCAAAATAGATATTCGTTGCAAGTTTGAACTTCTGAAAAGACTTTATGAATGGAAATTAGTGGAGATATCTAAAGAAGTTCATAGGTCAAATACAGCAGAAATTTTGCATTAAACTATATTATTATTGTTATTATTATTATTGTTATTATTATTATTGATATTATTATTATTATTATTATTATTATTATTATTATTATTATATATTATTACTTGCTAAGCTACAACCCTAGTTGGAAAAGCAGGATGCTATAAGCCCAGGGGCACAACAGGGAAAATAGCCAGTAAGGAAAGGAAACAAAGAAAGATTAAATATTTTAGGAACAGTAACATTAGAATAAATATTTCCTATATAAACTATGAAAACTTCAACAAAACAAGAGGAAGAAAAATTAGACAGAAAAGTATGGCCGAGTGTACCCTCGAGCAAGAGAACTCTAACCCAAGACAGTGAAAGGCCATGGTACAGAGGCTATGGCACTACCAAGACTAGAGAACAATGGTTTGATTTTGGAGTGTCCTTCTCGAAGAGCTGCTTACCATTGGTAGAGTCCTCTTTTACCCTTACCCTTAAGATGAAAGTGGTCACTGAAAAATCACCGAATGGAAACACAAATTGAAAGAAATCGTTATTTTGTGATAATGCTTATGATTCAGTTCTTTAGAAGTTATTGATGTATATTAAAGGCATTAGGAAAAGCTGCGTCGTGATGAATAATCAATAGAAGTTAAATGGAATTAATAATGGACAGTTAAGAAGATTAAATAACAATGTGGCATTGAGTTTATGTATATATATATATATATATATATATATATATATATATATATATATATATATATATATATATATATATATATATATATATATATATATATATATAACCCACAATGTATGAAAAATGAAATTTATGTAGCTTTTGAAGGGACCATCTCCCTTCCTCTTCAGAAAACAAAAGTTTTCTGAAGAGGAAGAGAGATGGTCTCTACGAAAGCTAAATAAATTTCATTTTTCATACACTGTGGGTTATTTTATTTATCATAAATACACGGAAAATTGTGTATTTTAATGTATATATATGTATATATATATATATATATATATATATATATATAAACGTAGTAATTCAAGTTTATAACGATACTTAAAGAACGGAACAAATCTCCAGGCAAAAGTATTTTGAGTAATGAAAGAGAAATCGAAATAACATGATTGTTTGCAGCCTAGACATAAGAGAACCTCCTCTTTACAACATTGAATAAGTTATCTCTCATATATATATATATATATATATATATATTGATGTGCACTACTGACAGTTTAGAATTCACCATGAATCCATTTGTTGATTGCCTCTCGTGATTTATTTCTCTCTCTCTCTCTCTCTCTCTCTCTCTCTGTATTTGATGATTCTCTCTCTCTCTCTCTCTCTCTCTCTCTCTCTCTCTCTCTCTGTATTTGATGATTCTCTCTCTCTCTCTCTCTCTCTCTCTCTCTGTATTTGATGATTCTCTCTCTCTCTCTCTCTCTCTCTCTCTCTCTCTCTCTCTCTCTCGTCGTGGCGTTTCAGTAGCTCGTTACTGTCCTTCCTGCAGTTGAAGTGGCTGTCCTGGAGGGTACGAAGTCTTGCATGGTGTGTCGGTTTCGCCAAGTTGGCTTGTTTTATATGACATTTTTTTTTAATTCATTTGTTACAGTTTTTATTTTATCTGCATACAGTCGTGTACATAGACCTATTTATGTTTTCATTATTGTTGAGTTTGTTTTCAAGTATGATGCTTCATTTTTATTGTGTTTGAAATCTTATTTGGTCTGGAGGTATTAAGCAAAACATACTATGCATATCAGACCCTATGACATACTGTTTTTCGCAAATATCTTTGAAACGAAGACTCGGAACAACATGATTCTTTAGCACAGAGTGTTTCACACACTCCGCTAATTTTTAACACTATTGTACACTGTCAAATGCCGCTAATTATGGCGTTTACTCTTGATTGGGAAGTCAAAAACCTGCGTGAGCTACTACACATTCGAACAGGAGAGGCATGACGTAGTAGTGACGTCTATCCACCCACTACCTCCACTCCTGGCTTCCCCTACTCCCTTTCTTCCCCTCTTACCCCCCTCCTTATCCCTCTACCTCTTTCTCCTCCATACCTCCCTTACCCCTTCCTCATCCCCCCCCCCCCCTCTCTCTCTCTCTCTCTCTCTCTCTCTCTCTCTCTCTCTCTCTCTCTCTCGAGGCTACACGGTATATCAAGCCAGACACAAGTATGACAAATTAATGACAGATTAAAAAAAATTATATGCCGAGTAAAGTTTGATCGTTTATGCAAACAATCGTAATCGATGTTCTTGCTTCTTTGATGGTTATACCGTATTTTGTAAGTGCAGAAGGTAAAAATGATGAGGAAGATGACCTGTTTGTCGAGAGTGATGAATATTAAAAGTAAAATATGTGGTCAGTTATTTATAGTATTAATCCAGCCATCATATACTCGCTGTCTATTTATGTCTGCAATGACTTCTTAACACATGGCAGCCTTTTCATAATATTAGAATAACTTATTCATATATTTATCACTTCAATTTCGTTTAAAGTTTTTACTCTGCATCGGATTCCCACTTAGGTTCCACCCTTTTCCTTTCCATCTCTTACACAATTTCCTTTGAATGACCAAGCGTCAGCTACATACTTCATCCCATCATACGTTCAACGTAACCTATGGGTATTAGGGTCGCATACTCGTATAACTTTCAATGGTTGTATAATTGTCAAACAAACCTCATACAATAATTAAGCAACAACAAGTTGCGCTGGAACAGGAATCAGGGTCATACATAAAACACCCTACCATACTTAACATATATACATTCGAGTTATCCGCCATTATAAATAAGTCATGTGTGTGCATAGCTTCATTTCTTCGTGTGCAGAGAGAGAGAGAGAGAGAGAGAGAGAGAGAGAGAGAGAGAAGGGGGATTGAGGGAGATGAAAGGGAGGTATGGAGGTGAAAGAGGGCGGGAATAGGGAATAGGAGTAGGGTAGGAGGGAGGGAAAGGGTGGGATGGTGGTAGTAGGGGAAGGCAGGGGCGGAGTTTGTGGATGAATGGACGTCACTACTACGTCACGCCTCACCTGTTCGAATGTGTAAATGGCTCACGCAGGTATTTGACTTCACAGTCAAGAGTAAACTTCATAATTAGCAGCATTTGACAATGCA
>NC_090729.1:185069509-185079509 GCF_036898095.1 Palaemon carinicauda | reverse complement strand
GGTCCAATATTCTGAAGTAATTTATTTATTTCTAGTGTTTATATTAGATGGAAATATTTATGTAGATATAGAGAAATTTCGATGTAACGACTGTATAACAAATGTTAATATAAAAAAAAAATTCCGTCGCAAATAACAGTCGCATGTATCCATGACACCATAGAAATCTATATATTAAAAAAGGGGGAAAAATGATCGTTTTTTTCTTTTTTTTTTTCTTTATAAATCTTGCATCTGGGCAATAATTTGAAGAAACTTCGCCAAAATCGAGGATTTTGCTAAGGGTATATATTCACCCCTGTCTGTTTGTTAGTTTATTTATGTATGTGTTTGTTTGTTTGTGAGCAACTTTACACCAAAACTACTTCACTGATTTTGACCAAACATGGTAGTCCTGTTGGGTATGATTCAAGGTTGAACCTGTGACTTATTGGATAAAGTACATCAAAGCGCAAGTAGGAAGCAATACGTTTAAAATAATCGTAATGTTAAGTAAATGAGAAATATTTTGTTGGTTTACTGTTTTATTGTGAACAACATTACACTCACTCTCACTCACTCCGGTGGTACTTAGGCCACAGTTTGACCCATGGCCGCCCGTGATAGGATTCTCTACTATTCTCTACTCTGTGCCTGATAGAACCATTCATTCGGGTATCCTCTCGAGATTCTCGCATCCTTCTCCAAGCATCTTCTACAATCTTTCTTGGCCGTCCTACAGGTCTTCCTCCAGCAACCTCAACCAAGAATATCCTCTTTGGAGCTCTATCCTCATCCACACGAGCCATTTGTCCTGCCCATTGGAGTCTTCTTGATGTAATTACATCACATATATTTGGTTGGTATGTACTATTTCTTATTTCTCTATTATATTGTCTTCTCCATCTACTTATTTCCTGGTCATAGATGGGCCCCTCTATTCTCAGAATGACATTCTCAAAAATTTCAATTTTTTTCTCTAATATTTTTGTTAGAGACACAAAAATTATTGAACCGATTTCACCGAAATGTTGTGGACTTGTGGGGGTACGACCCAAGGACAAATCCATTAGATTTTGAAGAAAATACACAGAAGTACAAGTACGAGTCAAGAGCAAAATAAGCCTACTTGGCTTGGCGAGGGCATGCTCTCTACGAGTGCCCCTTTGCATCAGGTTGTTTTTTAAGCACCTTGAACTACTATAGATTCCATTTTCAACTATGATGAAAGACATATTTTCATTTATTCAAATTACTTATTGTCGTCCTGAAGGTTTGAATTATAGATTTTGCTACATTATAAGCATTGATTGATTTTGACGAGTTCCAAGTCATATAAATGGATACCGAATGTAAATAGAATATTGTCCAATGTTGCAATTGATATATACAATGGTGATACGCAAACCCTTTCGCCACGTTAAGGTATCCCCTCTCAGAAAGGAATATATATATATATATATACTTATATATATACACATATATATACAGTATATATATATATATATACATATATATATATATATATATATAAATATATATGTATATATACACTATATACAGTAATATATATATATATATATATATATATATATATATATATATATATAAATATATATATATAAATATATATATATATATATATATATATATATATATATATATATATATATACATACATACATATATACATACATATGAACATATTTTTACGTTTATAACAGAAATCGTTGAATAGTTACATAAATCAGTACAATTTATAAGTTACAGGATGTTACTGTACAACAATGCTTAAAAGACCGACTATTTTTTATATAATTATATAGAGATTTTAGTCCACCAGATTCCGCAAACTAATAAAAGACAGGAACAAACATAAGGCTTATAGTCCATAGTAGTCGTCACAGTACACCGATAAAAAACAAAAAAGTCCAACACTGAAATATGCGTCTATTCTCGCAGCTATAAAGCGGCACCATTGACCCTGCGAACTCCCCTATCATACTTGGATTTAAAAGCTTGGCTAATTGACCTTGCACGAGGGAAATCAAGGCATAGAATCAAGGCAATTAACCTCAATTCCCATAAATAGTCGACCGATTGCAAGACTCAAGCTTAAAATGCCATTGCAACTGTATTGAATAAATGGAAGGGAAATTCTCTGGAATCATATGATGTACACACACACATATATATATATATATATATATATATATATATATATATTTATATATATATATATATATATATATATATATATATATATATGTATATATATAAATATCTATATATATTTATATTATATATATATATATTTATATTATATATATATATATATATATATGTATATATACGCACATACATACATACATACATACATACATACATACATACATAAATAGGCTCCACAAAGTACTAGAAGGATTGGAAGACCCTGGCCTACATGGCTGAGGACTATGAAGCCTGAAGTCGGTGATAATGAATGGAGAAGTATTGAATTAAAAGCTCATGACAGAGACAACTGGCGACATTTAATCGAGGCCCTTTGGGTGTTTAGGCGTAGAAGGAGATGATGATGATAATGCTGATGATAAAGTAAGACCGATTTTAAAGAACCTGAAAGTTTCCGAATGAACTATTCCATAAAACTCGATTAATCCTCTTTTGATAATTATTCTTCGAAATCACGACCATAAGCCATGAGAGTTTATAAATATATCGTTCGTTACCAGTGCCAGCGATTGGCAATGAGCAAAAAGAAAGTTATTTTTAGGTCATACGAAAAAGGGCAATGTTGCTCATTACTTTGTTTTTATAACGGAAACTTTTGTTTGTAGGAATGATTAAATGATTTTTGCCAAAGCTGATTATGGGATCATTGAGTACAATTAAATTTCACAGTATGATGATAAGTTATAAAGGTTTAAAGATTTGAATAGGCTATAAAGATTTAAAAATTTTTAATTGGATCATTAATGGCACAGGCAAGGGACAGTGACAATGCCCTAGAGACTGACCATGTATACACATTACCAACGCTCAAGCTAAGACCAGGGAGGTCCAGGCAATGGCTGCTGATCACTCAGCATGAAGAACTGTAGTAACTATCGAGCTTGAGCGGAACTCGAATCCTTGTCTGGCAGATCGCTAGGCATCACTCTCATCAATTGTTGCTAGTCTGCTACAGCACAAAGGCCTCAGACATGTTCTTTCATACCCGTCTGTTTATGGTATTTCTATGTTTGTCTATATCCGTAAATTTTCTTAGCTCGTTAATCCATCGTCTTCTCTTCCATCCCCTGTTTCGTTTGCTATTTCAAGGAAACCAATATTGATTTATTTCCATTTATTATTATTATTATTATTATTATTAATATATATATATATATATATATATATATATTTATGTATATATATAGATATATATGTGTGTGTGTTTGTTTGTATTTTGTGTGTTTGTTAGAGAGGTATTGAATAAGAAGCTCAAGAAAGAAACTACTGGTGAAATCTAATCGAGGCCCTATGCGTCAATAGGCGTAGGAGGAAGAGATGATGATGATTTTATATATATATATATATATATATATATATATATATATATATATATATTTATATATATATATATATATATACTGTGTATATATATATATATATATATATATATGTATATATATATATATTTTTTATGTGTGTTTTTGTTTCTATATATGGAATGTGTTTACATATGTATATATATATATATATATTTATATATATATATATATATATATATATATATGTATGTATGTATGTATGTATGTATGTGTGTGTGTTATGTAATTATATTATTGTTTGAGGTAGCCATAATAAAACGACGAAATTAACAAGTGCAAGCAGAACAATTCCCGCAATAGCGTGCCTCCCGTTTTAGTGTGTGTTAAATGGGCAATAAAATTAATGGCTTCTAATAGCTTTTCTGTCTGTGGCAGATACTTGATTTTTCCGTCGATGTTTTATGGGAAGAATAAATAGCTTTTACGGCATACTAACGGCAGATCGATGTTGGAAGCAGGCCACTAAATATCTCTTTATGCAAGTGTGTCAGTGCATTTTTCTGTAGAAGAATAGCGATAAAGTTCAGTTATATATATATATATATATATATATATATATATATATATATATATATATATATATGTATATATGTATATATATTGTATATATATATGTATATATATATATATATATATATATATATATATTTAAATATATATGTATATATATGTATAAAGATGTACATATATATATATATATATACTGTATATATATATATATATATATATATATATATATATATATATATACACACACATACATATTCATTTGCACACATAAATATGTAAATGTGTGTACGAGTGTATGTATGTATGTCTATGCACATATATTTGTAAATATACTACACACATACATATATACAGTATATATATATATATATATATAATATATATATATATATATATATATATATATATATATGTGTGTGTGTGTGTGTGTGTGTGTACAATTTCTTCTTTTTCATCATACACCCTTTACTTGACAATTATTTCTAATACCCATTTCCATCTGGCTGAACAATAGTGGAGATCAAATTCACCCCTACAGATTTACGTCTGAGCTCTGGACCACAAAGCAAGAGTGTTCAATGTGAATAGCACCTATTAATACTCTTTAGCTTAAAGAGCAAACCACGACATAGCAAACGTGAGGTGAGAGCTGTACCTTGCAGTACACTTTCCCGTCCCTAGCTCTTATATCTATAAACTATTCAAATGCCTAAACAGAATGGTGTATTGGCACGCACTATAATTTTGGAACGTATTCTAATATTCATACAAATACATTTTTATGTGATTTATGATATCGTTATCAGAAAATATTCAAATGTAAACTTCTATGAAATCGAGACTTGAGTATATCATATTGTTCAGTAATGTTTAACGATGTAAATAAGAAAAAATAGATGAAAATCAGATAAAGAAACTTTTATCCATAAAACACCTTTTTTCTGGAAATATTCTCACCAAGAAATTGCGATCCTTCAAGCAAAATTATTTCCAATTTCAAATGATATAAACATTAAAGACCTTATATGCATACTATGATCTGCCTAATTTGAACAGCGTTTAACAGTTATATATATATTCGGACTTATATTATGACAACCTTATGAAAAGGGGTAATTGAAAATAATGACATTAAAGCAGTCTCCTCTTATGACGTAATTATGAGTATAACTTATTGTATGGAGATACCATCATTCTGATAGTGAATATCTTGATGTGAACGTTTGTTTCCCATATATATTGAAGACTCAAGTGATTGGTCGTATACATATACAAACACACGCACACACACACACACATATATATATATATATATATGTATATATATATTTATAATATATATATATATATATATATGTATATATGTATATATATATATATTCATAATATATGATATATCTATTTATAATATATATATATATATATATATATATATATATATATATATATATATATATATATATATATGTATGTATGTATGTATGTATGTATGTATGTGTTTTCCCCGGTCACGCTCAGTTCTTCCCGTCGTTTGTGTAGGGTGGAGTGGGAATAGTCACACCCTGGTGAGTGGGATGTGCGTATGTATGTGTATCTATTAGATTATTTAACCGTCATTTTTGATAGGTCGCGTACATTACTATTGTCATATTGACCGACTTATTTGGATTTTCTAAGTAATTTTACGATTCGTATCAAGTAAAATGTACGCAAGTCGTCCGGAAATAGATATGAATATTATGGATTTTTTATAACATTGTAATTTATATAATTTCTGAAAAGGATTTATCATTATGTAGAAATGGAATGCTGCGTGTGTAGGAAAGAAGAAATTACGCCATATAAAAAAAAAGCTTATGTAGAATTTTCAGAGAATAATTAGGAATAGCATTACTGTAAGAATTCTAGTTATGAAAGTAAGATTAATTTTTTTCTTTTTTCCTGTATTGTTAAAATCCCAACACTTTTGGGTCAAGAATGTTAAAATGTATACCAGGTTAATGTTGCTGCGCGTTTGTGTTAACTATTTGTATATTCATTTATATAATGCTTTATGTTAATATGTTTTTAAAAATTATTTTCAAGAAATATATAGGATAAACTGAAATTTAATATAAATACAAATTGTGGTAATTTTCTTTAGAAATTGGTGTTAAATTTAAAGATTTTGATGCAATTGTATCGTTAAACAATTCAATATTCTTCTTATGCCCCAACGTTATCCTTACATTAATGGGTCGGTTGCCTGATGCGCCCTCTCCAATGCCTTCTATCAAAGACATCGTCTTCCTCCAAACCTCTTCTCTCCATATCATCCTTCACCTTATCTCGCCATCTAATACTTTGCCTCCCTCTTGATCTTCTCCCCCTAACAGTTTCCTCCCAAGCCCTCCTCACTCCCTCCCAACCATCCATCCTCAACACGTGCCCACACCATCTCAGTTGTGACACATATCGTCTCTGTAATCTTACCACACCTGCCATTTTTCTTATTTCATCATTTTCCAATCTTCCAATACTATCGACGTGTTATTCATATTTATTTATAGACTGAAATCATGTTAAAACATTTCCTAACTGATAAACAAGATGTAAGGGGATACTTCTAAATGAATAGGAAGAGTAAGGACCATCCATATAATAAAGGCTTGTTTCACGCAAAGAGGAATCTATAATATTGAAAGTTAGTCTCATAAATCACCCAGATCTCCAAAATAAGGATTTTCCTTCAGAAGCGTCATTTTCAAAATGCTTCGGGAAATATACTAGTTAGGATTAGCATGGGTTTTTATGCTGTACAATCACACTTAAAAGTAAACACTTTATACACATATAGACAGCACACACATACACACACATATATATATATATACATACATATATGCTTATATATATATATATATATATATATGTGTATATATATATATGTATATATATATATATATATATATATATATATATAAAGTATATATATATTCATATGTATTCATATATATATATATGCATATATATACATATATATATAAATATGAATATATATATATATATATATATATATATAAATATGATATATATATATATATATATATATATAAATATGAATATATATATATATATATATATATATATATATATATATATATATATATACACATACTGTACATACATACACAATAACAACAATAATAATAAATGCAGCCATTTCTACAAGACAAAGGGCTCAGACATGTCAATTCATGTCTGGGATTTGGCCAGTTTTTCATCACCATGCTGGCCAGTCCAGATTGGTGATGGTGGGAGATTTTCGTTTGATCGCTCATAGCATACCTACCTATTATGGGTGGCCCTTACTAGCACACTTTGCTTTGCATAGAGAAACGCAAACTCTTTCACCACGTTAAAGTATCCCCACTCAGGAAGTTATATATATATATATATATATATATATATATATATATATATATATATATATATATATATATATATACTGTACATATATATATATATATATATATATATATATATATATATACTGTACATATATATATAATATATATATATATATATATATATATATATATATATATATATATATATATATATATATATATATGGCGTTATTGCTGAGTGAATGGATGACAGGTAAAGTAGTGGAATGGAAGGAGATATCATCTAGGTTAATGTGGGTAAGGGTTAGGTTGGGTAGGGAATGTTGGGCGTTTGTCAGTGCGTATGGGCCAGGTAGTGAGAAAAGTGAAGAAGAGCGGAATGAGTTCATTTCTGGAATGAATTAACTAGGTGTGTAGAAGGACTGGGTAGAAGGAATTATGTAGTTGTTATGGGTGACTTAAATGCTAGAGTGGGCGCTGGAGAGGTAGAAGGTGTCATTGGGAAGTATGGCGTACCAGGTGAAATTGAGAGTGGTGAGAGACTGGTAGACATGTGTGTTGAACAAGAGATGGTAATAAGTGCTAGCTTCTTTAAAAAGAAAGATAAAAATAAGTATACATGGGTAAGAGTGGCAAATGGAAGAGTAGTAGAAAGGGCATTAATGGATTATGTGTTGATAACTAAAAGAATGTTTGGAAGATTGAAAGACGTGCACGTGTTTAGGGGTATGGCTAACGGTATGTCTGATCATTTTTTGGTGGAAGGAAAATTAGTTGTAGCAAAAGAGTGGGGGAATAGAGTAGGTGGATGTAAAAGGGAGGTAGTGAGGATTGAAGAGCTAATAAAACCGGGGGTAAAAAGTAAATATCAGGAAAGGTTGAAAATGGCATATGACGAGGTGAGAGTAAGAGAAACTGGTAATTTAGAGGAGGAGTGGAAGTTAGTAAAAGAAAATTTTGTTGGGATTGCAAGTGATGTATGTGGCAAGAAGGTTGTTGGAGGCAGCATGAGGAAGGGCAGTGAATGGTGGAATGAAGGAGTGAAGGTAAAAGTGGAAGAGAAAAAGAGGGCTTTTGAAGAATGGCTGCAGAGTAATAGTATAGAGAAGTATGAAAAATATAGAGAGAAAAAGGTGGAAGTAAAGCGCAAGGTACGTGTGGCAAAGAGGGCAGCTGACCTGAGGTGGGGTCAGGGATTGGGTCAGTCATATGAAGAGAATAAGAAGAAGTTTTGGAAAGAAGTGAAGAGAGTAAGGAAGGCTGGCGCAAGAATTGAAGAGACAGTGAAAGATGGAAATGGAAGGTTGTTAAAAGGAGAGGAGGCAAGGAAAAGGTGGGCGGAATATTTTGAAAGTTTGCTGAATGTTGAGGATAATAGGGAGGCAGATATAATTGCTGTTCCAAGTGTTGAGGTGCCAGTGATGGGAGATGAGAATGAGAGAGAGATTACAATAGATGAAGTGAGGAGAGCACTAGATGAAACGAGAGTAGGAAAAGCATCTGGTATGGATGGTGTGAAAGCTGAGATGTTGAAGGAAGGGGGTGTGACTGTACTTTAATTGTTGGTGAGATTGTTTAATATGTGTTTTGTGTTGTCAATGGTACCAGTAGATTGGGTTTGTGCATGGTATTGTACCACTATATAAGGGTAAGGGAGATGTGTATGGGTGTTGTAATTCAAGAGGTATTAGTTTGTTGAGTGTAGTTGGAAAAGTGTATGGTAGAGTATTGATTAATAGGATTAAGGATAAAACAGAGAATGCAATCTTGGAAGTACAGGGTGGTTTTAGAAGAGGTAGGGGTTGTATGAATCAGATTTTTACAGTTAGGCAGATATGCGAGAAATATTTAGCAAAAGGTAAGGAGGTGTATGTTGCGTTTATGGATCTGGAGAAAGCATATGATAGAGTTGATAGGAAAGCAATGTGGAATGTGATGAGGTTATATGGAGTTGGTGGAAGGTTGTTGCAAGCAGTGAAAAGTTTCTACAAAGGTAGTAAAGCATGTGTTAGAATAGGAAATGAAGTGAGTGATTGGTTTCCGGTGAGAGTGGGGCTGAGACAGGGATGTGTGATGTCGCCGTGGTTGTTTAACTTGTATGTTGATGGAGTGGTGAGAGAGGTGAATGCTCGAGTGCTTGGACGAGGATTAAAACTGGTAGGCGAGAATGACCATGAATGGGAGGTAAATCAGTTGTTGTTTGCGGATGATACTGTACTGGTAGCAGACACAGAAGAGAAGCTTGACCGACTAGTGACAGAATTTGGAAAGGTGTGTGAGAGAAGGAAGTTGAGAGTTAATGTGGGTAAGAGTAAGGTTGTGAGATGTACGAGAAGGGAAGGTGGTGCAAGGTTGAATGTCATGTTGAATGGAGAGTTACTTGAGGAGGTGGATCAGTTTAAATACTTGGGGTCTATTGTTGCAGCAAATGGTGGAGTGGAAGCAGATGTACGTCAGAGAGTGAATGAAGGTTGCAAAGTGTTGGGGGCAGTTAAGGGAGTAGTAAAAAATAGAGGGTTTGGCATGAAT
>NC_090729.1:185059509-185064509 GCF_036898095.1 Palaemon carinicauda | reverse complement strand
GCGGTAATCACCAAACCATCTTCATATAGCAATTCCCACAACTGTTACCCCCTCCTCATTAACAGCGGTAATCACCAAACCATCTTCATATAGCAATTCCCACAACTGTTACCTCCTCATTAACAGCAGTAATCGCCAAATCATCTGCAAATAGCAATTCTCACAGCTGTTACCTCCTCGTTAACAGCTTTAATCGCCAAATCATCTGCATATAGCAATTCCAAAACTCCTCACTTTCGGGCTGCCAACGCAAGAGCCCGTGTCTTGCATACGGCAAGGCAAGATAAACGAACGAACTCCTCATTTCTGATCTCTTCACTTGCACATCTATGACCACCAAAAGTAAAGATTGTCTTAATGCTGACCCCTGGTGTCATCCAACCCTAACTTCAAAGGTTTCTGTTTCCCCAACAGCTGTTAGTACTTTATTCTCTCTCTCTCTCTCTCTCTCTCTCTCTCTCTCTCTCTCTCTCTCTCTCTCTCTCTCTCTCTCTCTCTCTTCTCTCTCTCTATTGTAGCCAACTTCTTTGGGACATTGAAACTCTTCTTTTGTAATATTTTAACTACTAGATTTAAACAAGACATCCTCTCGTAATATGGACCAAGCAATTTATCAATCAAAGGTCACATACATTCTTTATTAATTAATGCAATTTCAAAGAGAGGAAAAAATAAAGATATGTGAACACGGGTAATTTTTTCCTCATCAAAATTCTGAGATTTTTCAACCTTGACCCTCCTAAAACGAACATTACCTTCGAAATTCGTTTGAATACAAACATGCTCAGTAAGATGATCATCTCCCATAAATAAGGAGCGGCATTACCAAGCTTATGAATGAGAGAGAGTAGTCATGGCCTGGTGAGGAGGGGGTACCCCGAGAAGTTCACTCAGAAAAAACAATCTCCCTCAAACAATTTGTCGAAACTGCCCTGTTGTAGTAAGGAGAAGGCGAGTGGTAGAGAAGGGTTAAATCTGTGTGTGTGGGTGCGTGTGTGTTTGCATATCTATATAGATATTTAACTGTCATTTTAGACGGGGACACGTACTCTAGTCTAAACAGTAATTACTAATGTGAGCTGCATATATGAAATTTAATTTCATAATTACACATGTAAACTACAAGTTTGATAAGTTCGTTGGTCTATCTTGCTTTTGGATGAGTTAATTAAAAAAAAACCATGGTTACAATTAAAACTTTTTTTTTTATTTTAAAGATTTCTCCTGTCGAATAAGTAGCGATATTTTGTCCACATATACAGTATACGTGGTTCTCATAAACATAATGTTCATACATGCATCATAACCATTGCATGCGTTGATGGTTTGGCATTTCTGAAACGTGTCTTGGTTCGAATCCTGCATCTTAATGTGAAAGTATCTTCCGACATAAGTCTATTTATAGTTTATATAGGAAATATTTATCTTAATGTTACTGTTATTATTATAGGTAATATTAGTAATTACTTCTCTTGTAATTATTTATTTCCTTTCCTCACTGAACTATTGTTCCCTGATTTTTTCAACTAATAGTTGTAGTTTAACTGATAATAATAATAAAAATATAATAATGATAATAATAATAATAATAATTCCTAGTCGAATATACGTTTTTAGTGGTAAACAGAGAAAACTAAAACGCAAATGAGCTGTTTTTAAGTATTAGCCTTACAGCTATAAGTCTGAAATACGATTAGTAAATTAACAGTTGTCGCAAGAACGATAAGAATATCAATAAGTAGAGAGATCAATCATAGAATTTAGGACCTCCGCCAATGAAGATTGCCAGCATTTTACTCAAGTCTACGGACCAAGCTTTCCTTGTTTCATATGTTGATCATGAAGGAATCTATTGCAAAATGAAAGTTCTGGAAACGGATAGTGATCCGGATCACCACCACAAAATCAAATCCCCATATCTGACATATCCTGAAATTTCATTTAAATTCATATTAACTTTTTGTGTTAGGAGCCGGTGACAAAATTAACAGAGGTGATAACATAACCTTCTTGGCGGAGGTAATAATAATTTGCAATCAAATAAACCTCGTGTTTGATAACATTCATATGTTAAGAAATAATGAACAAAGTGACTTGTTTCTTGAAGACGCATGCGCAGAATTCTTCGGAAGTGCCAAGTTGGTAAAACATGAGATGGCGAAGGCGACAGGTGCCAAGAGGAAAATCTTGAGAGTGTTGAGAATTTAAGAGGAAATGCTGCAATGACGAGAATTTAAGAGGAAATGCTTCAATGACGAGAATTTAAGAGGAAATACTTCAAATACGAGAATTTAAGACGAAATCCTGTATTGTGCAACTAAAAAAAAAAGAGAAATGTCCTAAAACAGAATACGGGTTAAAGAAAAAGGTTTAGATTATGAAATTTCATTATTATTATTATTATTATTTATTATTATTATTATTATTATTATTATTATTATTATTGTTATTATTATTATTTATTAATTATTAGCTAACGCTCCAAACCTTCTTGGAAAAACACGATGCTATAAGCCCAAGGAATCCAATAGGGAACAATAGCTCCGTAATGGAAAGAAATAAAAATATAAGAAATAAATGAATATAAAATACTTCAAGATAAATAATAACTCTGATATAGATATATTCATAAGGAAAAACATATGTCAACCTGTTCAACATAGATATTCGTTGCAAGTGTGTGAATTTCTGAAAAGTGTAGATGTTTTAAAGAATTTATAGGTCAAATACCTCGTAGAAATCTTTGCATTTAAACTATATTATTATTATTATTATTATTATTATTATTATTATTACTACTACTTGCTAAGCTACAACCCTAGTTGGAAAGCAGGGTGCTATAAGCCCAGGGGCCCCAACAGGGAAAATAGCCTAGTCGAGGAAAGGAAACAAAGAAAAATTAAATATTTTAAGAACAGTAACATTAAAATAAATATTTCCTGTATCAAACCTATAAAAAGTAGAGGAAGTAAAATTAGACAGAAAAGTGTGGCCGAGTGTACCTCAAGCAAGAGAACTCTAACCCAAGACAGTGAAAGGTCCATGATACAGATGCTATGGCACTTACCAAAGACTAGAGAACAATGGTTCTGATTTTTAGAGTGTCCTTCTGGAAGAGCTGCTCTTACCTATAGCTAGAGTCTCTCTATACCCTTACCCTTAAGATGAAAATTGGTCACTGAAAAATCACCGAATGGAAACTCACAAATTGAAAGAAATGGTTATTGTGTGATAATGCTTATGATTCAGTTCTTTAGAAGTTATTGATATATATTAAAGGCATTAGGAAAAGCTGCTTCTTGGTAAATAATCAATAGAAAATAAATGAAATTAATAAATGGACAGTTAAGAAGATTAAAAAAACAAAATTGCATTGAGTATATATATATATATATATATATATATATATATATATATATATATTATATATATCCCCACATTGTATGAAAAATGAAATTTATGTAGCTTTGAAGGGACCATCTCCCTTCCTCTTCAGAAAACAAATGTTTTCTGAAGAGGAAGGGAGATGGTCTCTTCGAAAGCTAAATAAATTCATTTTTCATACTCTATGGGTTATTTTATTTATCTTAATACATGGAAAGTTGTGTATTTTAGTGTATATATATAATATATATATATATATATATATATATATATATATATATACTGTATATATAAAAAATATTGAGTCAAGTTTAAAACGATACTGAAAAAGAAACGCAACAAACCTCCAGTCAAAAGTATTTTTGAGTAATAAAAGAGAAATCGAAATAATATGATTGTTTGCATCATAGACATAAGAGAACCTCCTCTTACAACATGGAATAAGTTATCTCTCATTAATCTATTGATGTGCACTACTGACACTTTTAGAATTCACCATGAATCCATTTGTTGATTGCCTCTCGTGATTTATTTCTCTCTCTCTCTCTCTCTCTCTCTCTCTCTCTCTCTCCTCTCTCTCTCTCTCTCTCTCTCTCTCTCTCTCTCTTTATTTGATGATTCTCTCTCCCTCTCTGTATTTTGTGATCCTCTCTCTCTCTCTCTCTCTCCTCTCTCTCTCTCTCTTCTCTCTCTCTCTCTCTCTCTCTCTCTCTCTTTGATGATTCTCTCTCCCTCTGTATTTGGTGATCCTCTCTCTCTCTCTCTCATCTCCTCTCTCTCTCTCTCCTCTCTCTCTCTCTCTCTCTCTCTCTCTCTCTCTCTCTCTGTATGTGATGATTCTCTCTCTCTCTCTCTCTCTCTCCCTCTCTCTCTCTCTCCTCTCTCTCTCTCTCTCTCTCTCTTCTATATACTATTATATATATATATATATATATATAAATATATATTTGATGATCCTCCCCCTCTCTTCTCCTGTATTTGATGATCTCCTCTCTCTCTCTCTCTCCTCTCCTCTCCTCTCTCTCTCTCTCTCTCTCTCTCTCGTCGTGGCGTTTTCAGTAGCTCGTTACTGTCCTTCCTGCAGTTGAAGTG
Source organism: Palaemon carinicauda (assembly GCF_036898095.1). Taxonomy (NCBI): domain Eukaryota; kingdom Metazoa; phylum Arthropoda; class Malacostraca; order Decapoda; family Palaemonidae; genus Palaemon; species Palaemon carinicauda. The sequence goes on along the minus strand of NC_090729.1, from coordinate 185,060,033 downwards.
GCTGTCCTGGAGGGTACGAGTCTTGCATGGTGTGTCGGTTTCCGTCAAGTTGGCTCATTTTATCTGACATTTTGTCTTTAATTCATTTGTTACATTTTTATTTTCATTCTATATACCAGTCGTGTACATAGGCCTATTTATATTTTTCATTATTATTGAGTTTGTTTTTCAAGACGATGCTGCATTTTTATTGTTTTTTAATTCTTTTTTGGTCTGGAGGTATTAAGCAAAATCTAGGACCAGTGTGTACTAGACTGTACTAGTATCGACTTTATAATTATTATTATTATTATCATCATTATTATTATTATTATTATTATTATTATTATTATTATTATTAATATTTTTATTATTTTGTTATTTTATTTTATAATTTCATTTAATTTCATTTTAGTATTTTATTTTATTATTTTTTTTCTTTATTTTATTTTATTTTATTATTTATTTTTATTTTATTGTTTTTATTTTATTCTTTATTTATTTTATTATTTATTATTTTATTTTATTTTTTTATTATTTTATTT
>NC_090729.1:185055211-185059009 GCF_036898095.1 Palaemon carinicauda | reverse complement strand
GGACAAAATATACTGTTAAGGAAAGTTCTGAGTTTGTAATAGAATATTTTAGATGGGAAACCATTGTTGGAAAAGAATTTCTCCAGGAAACATATTTCCCTATGAAAATTTTCAAAAGATGACGTTAATCTAAACGCTCGGTAAAACATTGTGCTAAATGTGTTTAACTTGAAATTGGCATAGCATCTACTCAAAAAATTAACTCCGAGTCCTGTGTGAGAAGGTTTTCTGTAAATGTTGGTGTCTATACCGTTATTTGATTTTTTTATTAAAATATCTAAAAAGGGGATTTGATTATCCTGTTCTTTTTCTATCGTAAATTTGATTTTTGGATGTTGTGAATTCATGTAATTCAAAAAGTTTTCCGCATCTTCCTTCTTTTTCAATATTACAAATGTATCATCTACGTATCGTCTGTAGTAAAATGGCTTAAAATCTGATGGACAATTATTTAACCATTTTTCTTCATGATAACAAAGAAAAATATTTGCTAGAGTGGCAGATAAAGGTGAACCCATTGCTAAACCCTCTTTTTGTTTGTAGTAATTTCCATTAAATATAAAGTAGGTGTTATTAACGGTTAAATCTAAAAGCTTTCTGAAATCATTTTCATTCAAACCTCTGAAGTTGTCGTTATTATCATAAATGAGATTTGTAATTATATTAATAGTTTCCTGAACCGGTACATTCGTATATAGGGACGTTATATCTAAACTTACAATATAGTTTTCTTCACTTATTGGGGTATCTTTAATGTCATTAAAAAATTCATAGGTGTTTTCCAGGGAGTATTCATTTTTAGCATATTTGTTTATTCCGGGAATTATGAATTTTGCTAATTCATAATTGTGAGTTTTGAAAGATGACAATACTGGCCTTAGTGGTATATTTGCCTTATGTATTTTTGGAAGGCCATACATAATTCCTGGATTAGATCCGCTGCTATATAATGTTTTGTACTCTATTTCATTAATGTTTCTCTGGTTTAATAATTTCTTTAAAAATCTATTTAATCTGTCTTCTAACAAAAGGGTATTTTTAAAAGGGTCTTGATATGTTAATTTTTCAAATGTGAAAGGGTCATTGAGAATGGAGTCCATTTTCGTAAGGTAGTCTTGTTTGTTCATAATGACCACGCCTCTTCCTTTGTCCGGTATTATTATGTTTTTATCCTTTTTCAAGGAGCTCGACCAGAAGAGGAAAATAGTTGAAAGACACAAATTAAATTTAATGAGATGTTATGAAACTGTAAAAAATGTGTTATCTTTTATTGATTTCAATCATATATTACATTATATTCATAAAAATGTAGATAAATTTAAGTACCAAATATCTGTTAATCATGCACGAAAATTGTATAATTTAGGGGCATTTGAGTAGATGCTATGCCAATTTCAAGTTAAACACATTTAGCACAATGTTTTACCGAGCGTTTAGATTAACGTCATCTTTTGAAAATTTTCATAGGGAAATATGTTTCCTGGAGAAATTCTTTTCCAACAATGGTTTCCCATCTAAAATATTCTATTACAAACTCAGAACTTTCCTTAACAGTATATTTTGTCCTAAACCAAAGAAATTTGGTCCAAAAAAAGTTGAACTCTTCATAAAATTACCTTATTTTAATGATGAAACAAACAAATATATTAAAATCAGAATACATGAAATCCTGAGTAAATACCTACCACAAATTAAACCGAATTTAATATTCTATAATTACTCCAAAATAAAAAGTTTTGTTAACCATAAAGAAAAGCTGCAAAAGACCTTTGAATCAATGGTGGTTTACCTGTTTAACTGTCCAAATTGCCAATTAGCTTACATTGGCTCCACGAAAAAATGCGTTTTTTCTCGCTACCAAGATCACAAGGGAATTAGCAGCCGAACTGGCAGAGCCTTGTCCAAACCTTTACAGTCCAGCATACGAGACCATTGCGAAATGGATTGTAAGTGTTCATTCTCTTTGGACAACTTTTCAATAATATACAGAGGCTCATATGAAAATGAAATAAGAATAGCAGAGTCAATCTTTATAAAATCTAAAAAGCCACAACTTAATCAAGAAATTTCTAGCTTTCCTTTGAAGATTGCCTAATTATGCCCTTTTCCCATTCTAACTTAGAATTTATTTGTTTGTTTACAATATTTATGTACAGTTTGCTCTTTATTGTTTTACTTTCTTTTACCCAGGAACATGATTATGAACACAGAGATGTTTGAAACGTTGTTATTTGTTGGTGACGGAAATAAATTTAAGAATGTTTGGCGTTGTCGTAATTCTCCAGTTCCTTAATAATAATAATAATAATAATAATAATAATAATAATAATAATAATGACATTTTATAATCTAAACATTTTTCTTAACCTGTATTCTGTTTAAGACATTTCTCATTTTTTTTAGTTCCACGTTATAGCATTTCCCCTTAAATTCTCGTCTTTGAAGCATTTCCTCTTAAATTCTCGTCTTTGAAGCATTTCCTCTTAAATTCTCGTCTTTGAAGCATTTCCTCTTAAATTCGCGTCATTGAAGCATTTCCTCTTAAATTCTCGTCTTTGAAGCATTTCCTCTTAAATTCTCGTCTTTGAAGCATTTCCTCTTAAATTCTCGTCTTTGAAGCATTTCCTCTTAAATTCTCATCACTTTCAAGATTCCCCTCTTGGCACCTGTCGCCTCCGCCATCTCATGTTTTTACCAACTTGGCACTTCCGAAAATTCTGCGCATGCGTCTTCAAGAAACAAGTCACTTTGTTCATTTATTCTTAACATAAATGTTATCAAACACGATGTTTATTTGCATGCAAATTATTATTATCTCCACCGAGGAGGTTATGTTATCACCTTTGTCTGTTAATTTGTGACCAGCCCAACACAAAAAGTTAATATGAATTTTAATGAAAATTTCAGGATATGTCAGATATGGGGATTTGATTTTGTGGTGATCCAGATCACTCTCTGTAGCCAATACTTTCATTTTGCAATGGATTCATTTTCGGTCAACATATGAAACAGGGAAAGCTTTGTCCGTAGACTTGAGTAAAATATTGGCAATCTTCATTGCGGAGGTCTAAACTCAATTATTGCTCTCTCTACTTATTGATATTCTTATCGTTATTGCGACTAATGATAATTTACTAATCGTATTTCACACTTATAGCTGTAAGGTTAATACTTACAATAGCTTATTCACGTTTTAGCTTTCTCGCTTTATCACTAAAAACGTATACTCGACTGGGAATTATTATTATTATTATTATTATTATTATTATCAGCTAAACTACAACTATAGTTGAAAAAACAGGATAATATTAGCCCAGGGACTCCAACAGGAAACAATAGCCCAGTAAGGAAAGGGAATAAATAAATTACAAGAGAAGTAATTATTAATATCAAATATTCTAAGATTAGTAACAACACTAAAATATATCTTTAATAAATACACTTTAAATAGACTTATGTAGGAAGAAGTTTCACATTCAAGTGCAGGATTCGAACCAAGGCACAAATGTTTCAAGAAATGCCAAACCATAAATGCATGCAATCTTATGCATGTATGAATATTATGTTTATGAGAACCACGTAAATGTGTGGACAAAATATCGCCACTTATTCGACAGGAGAAATCTTTTTAAAAAATGGTGTTAATCATAAGCTTACATTTTTTTTAATTAACTCATCCAAAAGCTAGATAGACCAAAGAACTTAATAAACTTGTACCTTACATGTATAAATATGAAATTCAATTTCATAAAAGCAGCCTCATCACCGATTCTGTTTAGCCTGGAGTACGTAACCCGT
>NC_090729.1:185042711-185045211 GCF_036898095.1 Palaemon carinicauda | reverse complement strand
TTATGTTTGTTCGTGTCTTTTATTGGTTTGCGGAATCTGGAGGACTAAAATTTCTATATTACTATACAAAGGATGGTAGTCTTTTAAACATTGCTGTACAGTAATATCCTTTAACTTATAAATTGCACTGATTTATGTAATTATTCAACGATTTCTGTCATAAAAGTAAGGGTATGTGCATATATATATATATATATATATATATAATATATATATATATATATATATATATATATATATATATATATAATATATATATATATATATATATATATATATATATATATATATATATATATATATATAATATATATATATATATATATATATATATATATATATATATATATCTATATATATACAGTGTGTATGTATATATATGTACACACACACATATATATACATATATATATACATAATATATATATATATATGTGTGTGTGTGTAATATATACATACATACATACATATATATACATATATATATATATATATATATATATATATATATATATATATATATATATGTATATATATATATTTCTTTCTGAATGGGGATACCTTAACGTGGCGAAAAGGTTTGCGTATCGCCATTGTATATATCAATTGCAACATTGGACATTATTCTATTTACATTCGGTATCCATTTATATGACTTTGGACCGCGTCAAAATCAATTAATGCTTTTAATGTAGCAAAATCTATAATTCAGACATTCAGGACCACAATAAATAATTTGAATAAATGAAAATATGTCTTTCATCATAATTTAAAATGGAATCTATAGTAGTTCACACTGCTTAAAAATACAACCTGAACTAGAAGAGCACTCAGTAGAGAGCATGCCTTCGCCAAGCCAAGCAGGCTTATTTTGCTCTTAACTTGTACTTGTACTTCTGTGTATTTTCTTCAAAATCTAATGGATTTATCCATGCGTCATACTACACTTGCCCACCAAATTTCGGTGAAATTGGTTTAACAGTTTTTGTGTAATTTTGTTCACAATAAAACAGTGAACCAACAAAATATTTCTCATTTACTTAACATTGTGATTATATTAAACGTACTTGCACTTAAGATGCACTTTATCCAAAATTTTACAGGTTCGTCCTTCAATCATACCCAACATGATTACCAAGTTTGGTCAAGATCGGTGAAGTAGTTTTTGTTTTAAGTTACTTACAAACAAACAAACATACAAATAAATTAATGAACTAACAAACAGACAGTGGTGAATATATACCCTTAGTAAAATCCCCTATTTTGGCGAAGGCAAAAACATTGACATCCGAAGTTTCTTCAAATTATTGCCCAGATGCAAGATTTATATTAAAAAAAAAACGAGCATAGACAAAGATGAAAAGCCTCTGGCCTTGGAAGGGAAATATGTTTGTTTTAGCTCTAACGTTTTTTTTTTTTTTTTTTTTTTTTGTTTTTTTTTTTTTTTAGATTTCTATGGTTATATGGATACATGAGACTTATTTGCGACGGAATTTCTTTTCTGTAATAACATTGTTAAACAGTCGTTACATCAAAATTTCTTGTAACCTACATAAATATTCCCATCTTTCATAAACATCAGAAATAAATTAATCATTTCAGCATATTGGACCAATGTATAAACAGAAGATTGACTAAATAATTTGGCTTACTTATAACATGCAAGTACATAAACTCTTTTAACGGTTTTAAAAGTCCCTCATGAATGGCAGAGGCAAAGGACAGTGAGAAGCCCAAGCAGGACAATGCCCTAGAGACTTACCATCTATACATATGATCACCGCCCAAGCATCTCAGTCTCCATCCAAGCTAGGACCAGGGAGGTCCAGATAATGGCTACTGATGACTCAGCAGGTAGACCCGTAACTTCCCCCCGAACCCCCATCTCCTATCCTTAACTCAGAAGTATGGTGAGGTTGCAGACACAACAAGAAACTATCGAACTTGGGCGAATCTCGAACCCCAGTACAGAAAATAGCCAGACAGGGAGGTTTTCAATATGCCACAGCAACTAAATTGTATAGATTTTAGAATATTTGGTAAGACTTCTGCATTAACATAATTACCCACGGCAAACTGCCGCGGTGTTCCATATTGCAAATATTGGTCGGTTGAAAGTGGTTGTTGACATAGGTTGTGACGAATACCGTTGAAAGATTTGTTGGCCTCTGTTAGAGTTGGTGAAGGGAGAAAAAAAAAAAAAAAAAAAAAAAAAAAAAAAAAAAAAAAAAAAAAAAAAAAAAAAAAAAGCCGTGGAATTTCATACACTCGAATATGAACCAAATTTGAAGTTTCCGTAACAACAATGCCCCCACTTATGGCTGCTTACATGAATTGAACTTTTTGCATGACCGTTCCCTTGACCTTTGACCTTGACCATCCAAAATTTTATAATTTCCAGAATTTTACATAATGGTTAATCCCTACAAGTTTCGTTACTCTATGAATAAAACTGTGGCCAGAATACTGTTCACAAAAATACATACACACGCACACACAA
>NC_090729.1:185032711-185040211 GCF_036898095.1 Palaemon carinicauda | reverse complement strand
ATTAATGTAATTATTAAAATATTTTAAAATAAAAGATTCGAGATAAGATCTTGATGATACAGTAGGGTTAGAACTTACAACGCATTGAATGAAGAACATCGCTTACTATCTTCAAATAAGATATTTTGTCAATTAAATATAACGGAATAAACATTAGATTGAAGCTGAGACTAAATAATTAATCTGGAGCTTAAATATTCCCTATATAATAAAGAGCAAGTATCTGGATATATATATATATATATATATATATATATATATATATATATGCAAATGTATATATATATATATATATATATATATATATATGCAAATGTATATATATATATATATATATATATATATATATATATATATATATATGTGTGTGTGTGTGTGTGTATTTATACACTTATATATGTATATTGTAATGAACTCAAGATTGATTATGTTCATCCAGGATTTTTTTTCAGACTGGCTCAGTGCCAAAATACCAGGCAAGAACCAGCAGCGACACAAAATTCAAAAAGCAAAACAACTCTCAAAGAGGGATACAAAAAACACTGAATCAAACTTAACAATAAAATTTAATTAACAAAAGTAGTCTTAAATTACATAAAGTAGTCCTCGAAAAGCTTTCTTAGGAACTGGAAAAACACATACACTACTGTACAATAATAACTCTCGAACCGTCACACGACTACCTAACTTGTATACCGCAGTCGAAGAGAAAGAAAAGGTGTAGGAGGTAGAAAAATACACACTTTCCCTAGCATACGACAGTTAGAGTTCCAGAGTGAAGTAAACCTTAAAAATAATTAATTTTACAATAATTATCAAAATACACCTTTAAATAATAAATCCGAAATTGGCGATAATACTACACTTTACAGGTCACGAGGAAATATCTGAAGAATGCTGGCATAAGTAATCAAAAACTGCACCGAATTCATAATTAAAGATTATTATGACACATCACCAGCGAATGTCCTACTTCAGGATCACTAGGGGTGTTCTTGCACCGATGGGATCACTGGGGCAACGTAAATTGTCTATCTGATTTAATCAGACGAAGGAAGAACATATACGGTTCGCTTACCGTTCTTCGTCACTAGAAGGCCTCCTCACGACTCCAGGAGGTCAGACACACGGCAACAGCCAGCAGCAGTGGCAGGCAGCAGCACGAAAGCAATAGCAATGCTTAGAAGGCTAAAATCCATTAGCAGGAGCCTCTCCAATTAAATGGTAGCTGCAGGATCAGGAACAAATATCTTCCGATTATCAAGCCGTGAAAAATGCAGTAAGACCTCCTCTGTTGGGGAGCCGACACTCTCTGCCCCGCTGCCCAAAAACGCACTCCAAGTAAACGGAGAGAGAGCGAAAGCATAACAACGTAATGCGGCAGTTCAACAAGCTAATCACTGAAGACGGGCAGTCCGCTCCACAAAACATGAAAAGCAAAAAAGGGATACGGTGAATAAACACTATACAAATAAACACAAACAAAACCTTGACCGGGGATAAAAGAATGTTCCAAGAGAACTTTTCGTGACTTTAATTAAAACAAATGGCAAAAACCACGAACAAAATATTTAAAGTAATTATGGATTACAGCTCCCCGGGACAAGGAAAAAAAATAATTTATTATTTTTTTTTAAAAGGTAGCTCCTAGCCAATATTAAACTATTAATTTGTAATGCAAGCAAATACATAAGCATTGTGCACAAAAGTAAATGCAAATATCAAAAACAAATATTTCATAAACCAAAACCACTATTCTTAAATATTAATATCCACTAAAAGATTATATATAGATAATGTCAAACTCAAACTTATATTAAGAAATCTTCCCAACACCGGACAAAAAAAAACAAATTAAAAAAAATTGTTCAAATGTGATTGATGCAGAGTCTTTTACCCTTACACAACTACTCTTGGATTGCCACCTCATCATTTTCATTACCGAATGTCCTGGAAAGAACATCAGGGACTACGTTGTCTTTTCCAGCCACGTGACAAATCAAAAGGTTATATTCTTGGAGTAAAAGACTCCAGCGCAAAATACGCTGATTTTTATCTTTAAATTTATTAATAAAAATTAAGGGATTATGATCTGTAAAGACCTTTATTGGACATGCTGAGGAAGATAAATACACTTCAAAATGTATGATGGCTTTCACCAAGCATAAAGCCTCTTTCTCAATTGTTGAGTAACGTCTCTCTGCCGGTAACAACTTCTTGGAAAAGTAGGCGACTGGATGCGAGGTGCCATTTGCACCCTCCTGCAACAAGACAGCACCTAAACCTGTGTCACTGGCATCTGTAGCCAAACAAAAAGGCAAGGAAAAATCGGGAGAACGTAACAAAGGATAGGTTATTAAAGTACCTTTCAATTTTTCAAATGCATCCTGACACTCGTTATTCCACATAAATTTTACATCTTTCTTTAACAAATTTGTTAAGGGATTAGCAAGGTCAGAAAAATTCTTGATAAACTTCCTATAATAACCAACTAGACCCAAAAATCTACGAATACCTCTCTTGTTTCGAGGAGCTGGGAAGGCTGTAACTGCCTCAACATTCGCTCTCTTAGGAGCGATCTTACCCAAGCCAATTTCATGTCCTAAATAAACCACTTTTGCTTGAGCAAAATCACTCTTCTTTAAATTTATCACCAGACCAGCCTTCCTCAGCACCTCGAACAGCGCTCTTATCCTCTTAACATGAGTTTTCCAATCATCACTGTAAATCACAAGGTCGTCAATATATACCACACAACCCTCCAGTTCACATGTAATAAAGTTCATCAGCCTCTGGAAGGTAGCGGCGGCATTCTTCATGCCAAATGGCATCACCTCGCATTCATAGAGGCCGTCACCCGTCACAAAGGCTGATATTTTCCTTGCCCGGGGTGTAAGACCGACCTGCCAATATCCTTTTAACAGGTCAAATTTACTTATATAACGAGCAGATCCCACTCTATCTATACAGTCTTCCACCCTGGGCAAGGGGAACGAGTCCGTTTTTGTTATAGAGTTGACCTTGCGGTAGTCAAAACACATCCTAGGCTGACCATCCTCCTTCCTAACCAAAACTACCGGGGAGCTCCAAGGACTGCAGCTCGGTTTAATGAGGTTATGGTCAAGCATGTATTTAACTTCCTTACTAACTATTTCTCTCTTGAGGGGGTTCAGTCTATATGGACATTGCTTAATAGGCGGAGCCTCCCCAACATCAACGTCGTGTTGCAAAATATGGGTCCTACCAGGTGCATCCTGAAAGAGATCTTTGTATTCGTTAATTAAATTAATTAGAGGTGCAGCTTTTTCTGCATCTAAGTGCTGAAATTTAGTATTCAGATTATCTAAAACATCAGAATTATTTTCCAAACCACTTGGGCTAACAGCAAATTTATCGCCCATGAACTGTTCATTTTCTACATTAACTACAGAAATAGGTACTACAGATTCTTCTACAGACCTGTCAATAAAAGATTTTATCATATTAACATGGCAAATACGGGTTTTTCTTCTCCTATCAGGAGTTTCAATCAGGTAATTTACATTGTTAATTTTCTTCAGAACCTTCCACGGACCTGAGAATTCCGCTTTCAGGGGATTGCCAGGCATAGGAAGTAAAACCAACACCTTGTCACCTACATTAAAAACCCTATCTCGTGTTTTAACGTCATACTTAGATTTCATCGAGGCCTGGGCTTTCGCCAAATGTTCCTGAGCAAATGACCGTGCTCTAAGCAATTTCTCCTGCAAATCTGAAAAATAATCCAATACATTAACTTCGGGAGTCTCTCCTTCCCAGTGTTCTCTCACTACATCCAAAGGGCCTCGAACACAGTGACCAAAAATAAGCTGGAAAGGAGAGAGACCCATTGACTCATTGGGGATCGATCGTATTGCAAACAATGCGTAGGGTAATTCCTTATCCCAATCATTCCCAGTCTCAAAACAAAATTTTTTTAGCACAGACTTCAAGGTTTGGTGGAACCTTTCCACCTGGCCTTGGCTTTCCGGGTGGTACGGTGCAGACTTCACGTGTTTAATACCAAACTCATTCATTTTCTTTTCAAAGTACCTACTCGTGAAATTAGTGCCACAGTCACTCTGAATTACCTTCGGAAAACCAAATCGGGTAAAGAAACCAACCAACACTTCAACCACCTTCTCGGACCGTATACTCCTCAATGGGATAGCCTCAGGGAAGCGAGACATTCTATCAACCATAGACAATATATATTCATTCCCACCGCGCGTCCGCGGCAGGGGACCCACTACGTCAATTATCACTTCCCGAAAGGGTTCGCCCACGGAGGGTATAGGAATTAAAGGAGCCTTGGGTATTTTCTGGTTAGGTTTCCCCACCAACTGGCACACATCACAAGATAATACGTGTCTCTTAATGTCCTTACGCATCCCAGGCCAAAAGAAATGTTCAGCAACCTTTTGAAAGGTTTTCCTAACACCAAAATGTCCCGACAAATCATTTTCATGTGCTAAATACATCAATTTATTTCGGTACCTTTCCGGGACAACCAATTGTCTGCACGACTCTACCTGATGGGCAGGTGCATTAGCCGACCTACTCAACCTGTAGAGCAAACCTTTCTCTTTTACGAATACTGGTTTCACCAAATCCTCGGGATTGCCGAGTTCTACTTTAGAAAACTCCTTACTCTGTGCCATTTTGAACGCCTTAGCGTCCCAGTTTACATCATCCAAATTAACGATTTTCTTATTACTACATCCAGTCCTCATGTCAGTCATTTGTCTGTCTACTTGATATAAATCTAAGTCAACATCCTCGAGATCCATCTCCCGAGCTCTAGATCGGGTTACTACAGAGACAGGCTTATAAAAAATTAGTTTCAATCTCATCGCCTTCACAAGTCACATTCAGGAGAGTCAAAATTGGACATATATTATCAATTGCACCTTCACCTTCAGCCAAATCATTCCCTAAAAGAAGGTGAATTCCGGGAACTGGCAAACTGTCTACCACAGCCAGCTTAGCAGTCCCTTTAAAATACTTGGTGTGAATATTAAACTTCTCTAAAGGACAAGACGTAATAGAGTTCGGGAAACCACCCAACACCACAAATTCATTATTAGAAAATACAAAATCCTTTGGAACAGCAGTTTTTAATATGAGAGACTGTGCTGCTCCAGAGTCCCGTAATACTTTTAAACAAACCTTTGTTCTTTTATTGTTACCAACAAACACAGATCCGTCAGAAATGTACCTCTTAAATTTTAGTCACTTTTCCTGTTCCATACTTTGGTTTACGTTTGTCGTTTTTTCAGCTACAACAATGTTTACTGGATTAGACCTTCTCTCCTTAAAGTTTTTCCAACCGTAACAATTAGCCTTTACGTGCCCCGTCTTGTGGCACCAATAACACTTCACACTACTACTACTACCAAAATTTCTACCACTACTACCACCACCATTAACCGACCTACTACTGTTTACGAAACTACGAGAGTCGCTTACACCTCTGTCTTCATTAGAAAGTTTTTCTGACCCGTCTTTATTTGACCTTGATGTTCCTTTAGAAGACTGACGATTATTACCATGTGTATTATATTCATTGGGGAAGAACCTATCCTGATTAATTCTTTTCCTAAGGGGTTCCTCCCGATGGGTAAGTGCATACTCGTCGGAAGCAATTGCTATTTCCTGAATGGAGTCTAGTTTCAACTCTTCCAAATGAATTCGCAAGTCACGACTCACGTTCCTCTTAAATTCTTCTGCCAGAAGCAGCTCTTTCAGTTTAACAAAATTGTCTACTTCTTTGGATTTTAACCAGTCATCGAGAAACTGAACTTTCTTTCGAGCAAACTCAACATAAGTAACGTCAAGATCCTTCCGCAGATTACGAAACTTCTGCCTGTATGCTTCAGGCCCCAAATCATACGCTTTCAGCACAATACTTTTTACGGTGTCGTAATCCGCGGAGAGATCGTCACTAAGATTATTATAGACCCTTTGAGCTTTACCCACCAAACGACACTGAACTAATGTTGTCCACATATCCTTTGGCCAGGCAAGCTTCTTAGCAATTTTTTCAAATGACACAAAAAACTCATTAACCTCCTCCTCGGAAAAGTGTGGTACCAGTTTTAACGCAGCGAACATATTAAACCTGGTTTCATCAACACTAGAATTATTATTGCTACCATTATTTCCCTGATTCAACTTAATCTTTAATTTAAGTACCTCAATTTCATGCTCTCTCTCTTTTGCCCTTTCATCGGCTCTAAGTTGTAGAGCTCTAAACTCCAGTTCCTTCATCTTGGTTTTTTCTTTCAAAATTTCCAATTGGTCATCACCATTATCAATAGAATTTTCTTTACCTTCACCTTCTAATTCCTCCACCTCCTCAGGCTCACTCTCATCCAGCCTACTACATTCCAGAACATCCTTCCTATCAAGAGTCTCTCTATATATCTTAGCGGCCTTCAAGACCTCAAATAACAACGGTCCCTTTTTAACCTCAGTGGACAAACTTAAATCCAAGAACTCTGCAATCAACCACAATTGATCCCTTTTTAGTTTAAATAGATCCTTTTCCCAGTTAACACTAGCCAAAAAATTCGCTACCTCAGCTTCTTCACCCTCTAAATAATGCATCCTGAATTAATTAAATAGAAATAATCACTCTAAATACGTTCAGTGGCTTGACCGCCTCTCCGAGAGCCGTTTACAGTTGAAAATTATGTCGCTAAACTGAATCCTGGCAAGGTCGCCAAATTATGTAATGAACTCAAGATTGATTATGTTCATCCAGGATTTTTTTTCAGACTGGCTCAGTGCCAAAATACCAGGCAAGAACCAGCAGCGACACAAAATTCAAAAAGCAAAACAACTCTCAAAGAGGGATACAAAAAACACTGAATCAAACTTAACAATAAAATTTAATTAACAAAAGTAGTCTTAAATTACATAAAGTAGTCCTCGAAAAGCTTTCTTAGGAACTGGAAAAACACATACACTACTGTACAATAATAACTCTCGAACCGTCACACGACTACCTAACTTGTATACCGCAGTCGAAGAGAAAGAAAAGGTGTAGGAGGTAGAAAAATACACACTTTCCCTAGCATACGACAGTTAGAGTTCCAGAGTGAAGTAAACCTTAAAAATAATTAATTTTACAATAATTATCAAAATACACCTTTAAATAATAAATCCGAAATTGGCGATAATACTACACTTTACAGGTCACGAGGAAATATCTGAAGAATGCTGGCATAAGTAATCAAAAACTGCACCGAATTCATAATTAAAGATTATTATGACACATCACCAGCGAATGTCCTACTTCAGGATCACTAGGGGTGTTCTTGCACCGATGGGATCACTGGGGCAACGTAAATTGTCTATCTGATTTAATCAGACGAAGGAAGAACATATACGGTTCGCTTACCGTTCTTCGTCACTAGAAGGCCTCCTCACGACTATCTCTCTCTTTTGCCCCCCCCCCCCCCCCCCCCCTCGATGACC
>NC_090729.1:185030434-185032211 GCF_036898095.1 Palaemon carinicauda | reverse complement strand
GGTTTTATGAATAAGAACACAATAGTCAAAGTGTTTCTTAATTCTTATAGGTGTTTAATGGTTCTAATCTACTTCTGATAACCAGCTAATTATGAGTTATACTCGTTGCAGAGATTCCAGGTGAAATAAGCCCCACCCCCTGATGACGTCATTGTTATTGTGGCCACTGCTAACGTGGGAGACAACGTGATTGGCTATGACGTCTACAGGGGGGTGGAGCCTTATTTTTTCCTGGAATCTTTGCTGCGACTATAGCTATGTAGAAAATGTCATTCAATGGATGTAGATATTGAATGAAATTAAGAGATTGTTGTTTTGCATTTAGTTTTATGATGAATAAGAGTTTCCTTGTTATGGATAACGTTAATATCAGTTTTGTTGATGCACAGGACCCTATGAAAATACATTTTACTTGTTTTGATTGTAAATATTTGAGAGAGGAGAGAGAGAGAGAGGAGAGAGAGAGAAGAGAGAGAGAGAGAGAGAGAGGTGGTCGTCTGGACCGCAGTCAAATCCTCTGCCCTAACAACCTCCCGCAGGGATTCTGCTGTGAAAGAAGAATCGTCATCCCAAAATACGAGAACTCTCATTTGTCACCGTCGTTCGTTTTCAACCTAGTTTATTTTTCGAACAATCTTCCTTATTTAATGAAGAGTAGGCGTATAACTACTCAGTGTCTCCCCCGTCGCTGGGGATGGGGAGAGGGAGTAGTCATACCCTGGGTAGAAGGTGTTACCCTGGCAGGTACTCTGGGAAGGACATCTGCTTTGTTGTAGTTAGGAAAGGGGGGAGTGAGAGGAAAGGTTAGAATTTTGTGTGTGCATGTGTAATCTATAAATATTTATCCGTCATTTTTGGACGTATCGCGTACACTAGTAGGAATAAAAACTGATAAGATCCAGTCAAATACTTTTTCTTATACGATGTAATAAAATGAAGGATTTTGTGGAATGTTCGTTCAAATTGTATTGGTACATGTCACTGTGGCAGTAACTATTTGAATTAGGTAAATTTGACTTATTAAACCAACCCCCACCCCCTTTCCAAAAACACTTCAAAGATAGACAGCTCTTCATACAACTTCGATAAATCCGAATTCTCTCTCTCTCTCTCTCCTCTCTCTCTCTCTCTCCTCTCTCTCTCGTTCGTGCGCAGTGTTGATGAGCATAAGTTTATGCTTTTATGGTGATCATTATAAATTTTGCGCAATTAAGATAATTTTTCGATACATAATATGAGCAGTGAAGCCGAATGTTTACTTTTGCAAAACAATAATCTTTTAGAGAATGATTTATCAATAGAAACAAACAAATTCTATTCAATTATCCTGTCAGAAATTAGACAACAATTTGGCATTTTTCAGATTGTCTGCACTTAGCTAAATGGTAATGTACCTGTTGGAACACATTATATGTATGTATATGTATATATATATATATATATATATATATATATATATATATATATAATATATTATATATATATATATATGTGTGTGTGTATGCATATATATATATATGTATATGTATATATATAATATATATATATATATATATATATATATATAATATATATATATATATATATATACAACACAATAAAATGCAGGCGGTTTATAGTCGTCGGCAGGACAGGCCTCGGACATATAAATTCATGTCTGGAGTTAGGCCAGTTTTAATCACCACGCTGGCCACTGCAGATTGGTGATGGTTGGAGATTTTCGCTTGATCGTTCATATTAAATCAACGATAATATGGGTGGCCCTGACTAGTACAGC
>NC_090729.1:184982934-185017934 GCF_036898095.1 Palaemon carinicauda | reverse complement strand
CTCAGAAAGGAATATATATATATATATATATATATATATATATATATATATATATATATATATATATATGTATGTATGTATGTATATATTATACACACACATTATATATATATATATATATATATATATATATATATATATATATATATGTGTGTGTGTGTTTGTATATATACATACTGTATATATATATATATATATATATATATATATATATATATATATATATATATATATATATATGTATATATATATATATATATATATATATATATATATATATATATATATATATATATATATATATATATATATATATATGCACATACCCTTACTTTTATGACAGAAATCGTTGAATAATTACATAAATCAGTGGAATTTATTAGTTAAATGATATTACTGTACAACAATGTTTTAAAGACTACCATCCTTTGTATAGTAATATAGAAATTTTAGTCCACCAGATTCAGCAAACCAATAAAAGACACGAACAAACATAAGGCTTATATATTAGTCGTCACAATACATAGATAAAAAAACAAAAATGTACAACACTGAAATTTGCGGCTATTCTCGCAGCTATAAAGCGGCACCATTGACCCTGTGAATTCCCCTATCATACTTGGATTTAAAGGCTTGGCTAATTGACCATGCACGAGGGAAATCAACGCATAGAATCAAGGCATAGAATCAAGGCAATTAACCTCAATTCCCATAAATATTCGTCTGATTGCAAGAATCAAGCTTAAAATGCCATTGCAACTGTATTGAGTAAATGGAAGGGAAATTCTCTGGCTTATCATATGATGTACATATATATCTATATCTATATCTATCTAGCTAGATAGTTATATATATATATATATATATATATATATATATATATATATATATATATATATATATATATATATATATATATATACACACACATAACTAGGCTACACAAAGTACTAGAAGGATTAGAAGACCCTGGCCTACATGGCTGAGGACTATGAAGCCTGAAGTCGGTGATAATAAATGTAGAAGTATTGAATTAAAAGTTCTAGACAGAGACAACTGGCGAAATATCATCGAGGCCCTTTACGTCTTTTGGCGTAGTAGGAGATGATGATGATGACCGATTTTAAAGAACCTAAAAGTTTCCGAATGAACTCTTCCATAAAACTCGATTAATCCTCTTTTGATAATTATTCTTCGAAATGACGACCATAAGCCATGCGAGTTTATAAATATATCGTTCGTTACCAGTGCCAGCGATTGGCAATGAGCAAAAAGAAAGTTATTTAGGTCATACGAAAAACGGCAATGTTGCCAATTACTTTGTTTTTATAACCGAAACTTTTGTTAGTTGGGATGATTAAATGATTTTTGCCAAAGCTGATTATGGGATCATTGAGTATGATTAAATTTCACAATATGATGATAGGTTATAAAGGTTTAAAGATTTAAGTAGGTTATAAAGATGTGAAAATTTAAGAGCCGATCATTAATGGCACAGGCAATGGACAGTGACAATGCCCTAGAGACTGACCTTGTATACGTATTTCCAACGCTAGGGAGGTCCAGGCAATGGCTGCTGATGACTCAGCATGAAGATCTGTAGGATCCCTCAACCCCTCCTCCATTCCTATCTCATAATGATAGTGAGGTTGCAGACATTACGAGGAGCTATCGAGCTTGAGCGGAACTCGAATCCCAGTCCGGCAGATCGCTATGAATCACTATCATCAATAGTTGCTATTCCACTGCAGGACAAAGGCCTCAGACATGTTCTTTCATACCCGTCTGTTTATGGTGTTTCTGTGTTTGCCTATCTATAAATTTTCTTAGCTTGTTAATCCATCGTCTTCTCTTCCATCCCCTGTTTCGTTTGCTATTTCAAGGAAACCAATCTTGATTTTTTTCCATTTATTATTATTATTATTATTATTATTATTATTATTATTATTAGTATATATATAAATATATATATGTATATATATAAATATATATATATATATATATATATATATATATATATATATATATATATATATATATATATATATATATGTGCGTGTGTGTGTGTTAGAGAGGTATTGAATGAGAAGCTCAAGATAGAAACTTCCGGTGAAATCTAACCGAGGCCCTATGCGTCAATAGGCGTAGGAGGAGGAGGTGATGATGATTATATATGTGTGTTTGTGTTTCTATACATGAAATGTGTTTGCATATATATATATTTATATATATGTATGTATGTATGTATGTGTGTGCGTTTGTTATGTAATTATATTATTGTTTGAGGTAGCCATAAAAAAACGAAGAAATGAACAAGTGCAAGCAGAACTATTCCGGCAATAGCGTGCCTCCCGTTTTAGTGTGTGTTAAATGGGCAATAAAATGAATGGCTTCTAATAGCTTTTCTGTCTCTGGCAGATACTTAATTTTTCTGTCGATGTTTTATGAGCAGAATAAATAGCTTTTACGGCATACTAACGGGAGATCGATGTTGGAAGCAGGACACTAAATATCTCTTTATGCAAGTGTGTCAGTGCATTTTTCTCTAGAAGAATAGCGATAAAGAAAATTGTTGTATATATATATATATATATATATATATATATATATATATATATATATATATATATATATGTATATATATATATATATATATATATATATATATATATATATATATATATATATATATATATTCTAATAATGTATATATACATACATTCATTCACATATATGCTGATGTGTATATTCGCGTGTATGTATGTATGTATGTCTCTACATATATATATATATATATATATATATATGTATATATATATATATATATATATATATATAGATATATATATACATATATATATATATATATATATATATATATATATATATAATTTCTTATTTTTCATCGGACACCCTTTTCTTGACAATATTTCTAATACCCATTTCCATCTGGCTGAACTTGTGTACGATAGTGGAGATCAAATTCACCGCTACAGATTCACGTCTGAGCTCTGGACCACAAACCAAAAGCGTTTAATGTGAATAGCACCTATTAAAACTCTTTAGCTTAGAAGGCAAACCACGACATAGCAAACGTGAGGTGAGGGCTGCACCTTGCTGCAGACTTTCCCGTCCCTAACTCACATATCTATAAACTATTCAAATGCCTAAACAGAAAGGTGTATTGGCACGCACTATAATTTTGGAACGTATTCTAATATTCATACTGATACATTTTTATGGCTTTACAAATACCTCTCTATGAATAAAGTTCATTTTTCTCAATTTTTTCTTTCCTATTTTTAAAGTAATAGCTTTTATGTGGTTTATAATATCGTTATCAGAAAATATTCAAATGTAAACTTCTATGAAATCAAGACTTGAATATATCATATTGTTCAGTAATGTTTAACGATGTAAATAAGAAAAAATAAATACAAATCAGATAAAGTTTTATCCATAAAGATTATTTCTGGAAATATTCTCACCAAGAAATTGCGATCATTAAAGCAAAACTATATCCAATTTCAAATTGGATATAGACATTAAAAATCTTTTATGCTACAGCCTTATTGCAACAGAGTTTAACAACCTTGTGAAAACGGGTAATTGAAAATAATGAGTACACCTTATTGTATGTAGATACCAGCACTCTGATAGTGAAGTTCTTGATGTGAACTTTTGTTTCCCATATATATTAAAGATCAAGGGACTGGTCGTATACATACACAGACACACACGCACACACGCGCGCGCGCGCACACACACACATATATATATATATGTATATATTTATAACATATAATATATATATACATATATGTGTGTGTATGTATGTATGTATGAGTTTTCCAGGTCACGCTCAGTTCTTCCCGTCCTTTGGGTAGGCTGGAGTGGGAGTAATCATACCCTGGTGAGTGGGATGTGCGTATGTATGCGTATCTATTAGTGTATTTAGCTGTCATTTTTGACGGGTTGCGTACATTATTATTTTCATATTGACCGACTTATTTGGATTTTTAAGTACTTTTTACGAATCGTAACAAGTAAAATGTACGCAAGTCTTCCGGAAATAAATATGAATATTTTATTCTATGACGAAGAATTTTAGATTTTTTATAACACTGTAATTTATATAATTTCTGAAAAGGATTCAACATTATGTAGAAATGGAATGCTGCGTGTGTAGTAAAGAAGAAATTACTTTCTATAAAAAAAGCTTATGTAGAATTTCCAGAGAATAATTAGGGAATAGCATTACTGTAAGAAATCTAGTTATGAAAGTAAGATTAAATTTTTCTTTTTTCCTGTATTATTAAAATCCCAACATATGTTAATTAATTTTAAGAATGTTAAAATGTATACCAGGTTAATGTTGCTGCGCTTTTGTGTTAACCATTTGTTTATTCATTTATATAATGCTTTACGTTAATAGGTTTTTAGAAAATATTTTCAAGAAATATATAGGATAAACTGAACTTTAATATAAATTGTGGTAATTTTCTTTAGAAATTGATATTAAATTTAAAGATTTTGATGCTATTGCATCGTTAAACAATTCAAATAATGTGAGAGTATTTATTTAGATTCAATATTCTTCTTCCCCAACATTATCCTTAAATTAAGGGGTCGGTTGCCTGATGTGTCCTCTCCAATGCCTTCTATCATAGACATCGTCTTCCACCAAACCTCTTCTCTCCATATCATCCTTCACCTTATCTTGCCATCTAATTCTTTGCCTCCCTCTTGATCTTCTCCCCCTAACAGGTTCCTCCCAAGCCCTCCTCACTCCCTCCCCACCATCCATCCTCAACACTTGGCCACACCATATCAGTCGTGACACTCTTATCATCTCTGTAATCCTTACTACGCCTGCCATTCTTCTTATTTCATCATTTTCCTATCTTTCAATACTATCGACGTGTTATTCATATTTATTTATAGACTAAAATCCTTTTAAAACATTTCCTAACTGGTTATCAAGATGAAAAGGGATACTTCTAAATGAATAGGAAGAGTAACATGAAAGACCGTCCATATAATGAAGTCTTGTTTCAGGCAGAGATTAATCTATGATATTGAAAGTTATTCTCAAATCACTTGGTTCTCCAAAATAATGATTTTCCTTTTAAAGCGTAATTTTCACAATGCTTTGGGAAATATACTAAATAGTTTGAATTAGCAGGATTTTTATCCTGTACAATCACACTTAAAATGAAACACTGTTTATACACTTAAACGCCGCAAACATACATACACACACGTATATATATATATATATATATATATATATATATATATATATATATATATATATATATATATACATATACATATACATATACCCACATATATATATATATATATATACATGTATATTTATGTATATATATATATATATATTATAAATATATATACATATCTCTCTCTCTCTCTCTCTCTCTCTCTCTCTCTCTCTCTCTCTCTCTCTCTCTATATATATATATATATATATATATATATATATATATATTTTATATATATATGTATGTGTATATATATATATATATATATATATATATATATATATATATATATATATATATATATATATATGTACTGTACAAACATACACAATAACAACAACAATAAATGCAGCAATTTCTACAAGACAAAGGCCTCAGACATGCCAATTCATTTCTGGTTTTGGGGTACTATTTCATCACCACGCTGGCCAGTCCGGATTGGTGATGGTGGGAAATTTTCGTTAGATCGCTCTTAGCAAACCTACCTATTATGGGTGGCCCTGACTAGCACAGCTTTGATGAACATGGAGATACGCAAAACGCTTTCACCACGTTGAAGTATCTCCTCTCAGGATGTTGTATATATATACATATATATATGTATATATATATATATATATATATATATATATATATATATATATATATATATATATATATATATATGTATATATATATATACAGTATATATAAATATAGTTTATTTATATATATATATACAGTATATATGTATGTATATATATATATATATATATATATATATATATATATATATATATATATATATATATACATTATTTATATATGTATGTGCATATATATATATACCATATATATATATATATATATATATATATATATATATATATATATATATATATGTATATATATGTATATATACATATATATATATATATAAAAATATATATATATAAATATATATATATATATATATATATATATATATATATATATATATATATATATATATATATATATATTAGTGGTGTATATAGATTTTTTTGCATGCATAAAAGAGGAAATTAAGAAAAATATTCCAAATGAGAAAGTGCATGAAGAACACACACGTGTCAGATATCTTTTTATCTAATTTCCAGTGGTGGTATTTCTATCTTCAATTTAGATAATGTAGTTGTACTCTCAAGGAATGGCTGGAAATTACTGTGTTTTAGTCTCCAGTCAATTATAACGATCACGTAGCAATTTCAAATTATTATCCCGGTTTTAGATTATAATATTTACATTATTAAAGAAAAATATCAAACTGAAATTTGATTATATTTGTATTATGTTTTTAGGAAACGATATATCCTGGGGAAAAATAATTATTCTTGTTAGGAGGTTACCATTTCAAGTTATTGTCCCGGTTTTAGATTATAATATTTACATTATTAAAGAAAAATATCCAACGAAAAATTAACTATATTTGTATTATGTTTGTAGGAAAGGATATATCCTTGGGAAATATAATTATTCTTGTTAGGAGTAAGTAATGTACATTGTCTTTCTTTGTGCTTTGAAAAGTACACGTGTCTAAGTTCTGACTTCAGAACACATCCTGAATTATGAAAAGTGTTTATATTTTCATTACGGAGTATGTAGCTTTACTCACTGAAGTAATATGTTAAATGCCGAATGGTATGGTAGGGAAAATTTTCTTTTAGTAAGATTATAATTTTTTTATTACGCTTGTGTTGTTTCATCATCATATTTACACACATTTAAAGATTTAAATGAAAAATACGTATTTCATTTTCCATGTTTAAGTTTTCCAGGCTGTAGAGTTATTTTAACTATCCGCTGAAATAAAATATCAAGATGAAAACTTGAGTTGCCACATTGTGGATTTCTCATTGGAAGTTAAAAACGAAGGATTATGTGATTCTTGTTGTCTGAGAATTAAAGGGAGTGAAATATTTGAATGTGTACAATATGTATTTGAATATCTAAGACAGGTGAGAATATATATATATATATATATATATATATATATATATATATATATATATATATATATATAAATATATATATATACATATATATATATATATATATATATATATATATTCATATATATATACATACATATATACATACATATGTGTGTATATATATATATATATATATATATATATATATATATATATATATATATATATATATATATATATATATACAGTATGTGGATATATATATATATATATATATAGAGAGAGAGAGAGAGAGAGAGAGAGAGAGAGAGAGAGAGAGAGAGAGAGAGAGAGAGAGAGAGAGAGAGAGAGAGAGATAAAACTTTACTTATATTCTGTTTGATGGTTATTTCCCCAATATAATTTAGTTTGGTATATCAATAAAACATTGAAAAATATGTATTTATGTATAAAACTTACCCATCAATCATCTCCGTTTCTTCTATAGAAATTTGAATGGCAATAAATACTGAAACTCCACCAACGGTAATTTAAAAGTGAATAGGAAGAAATACTCTAGAATTATCTCAAATGATTTCTGCGCATTCCATTCCTCAATACAGACCTTATCGTCTGTTGATCCCAAGATGACTTTGCTGCAGTCCATGCAGTCGCAGCTTGCGGTCTTAATGCGTGAGTTTCAGGCTGAGAAGGTTACACCTCCTCCTGCGAGCGCTCCGCCTCACCGCAGTCCAGTCTGCCAGGCGTACGAAGTTGAGGTTCCTCAAGCTACCTTACCGCGTTCGGAGTTGCCAGTTACCAGCGTTGTGCAGCAACCTCAACCTTCCTTAAGGCAACCTCAACAATGGGAGCAGGAGTCTTTTGCCTTGAGGCAAGATTTTCTTGCAGTTAGACCATCTTCGAGGCAACAACCTTTTGAGGTACGACAACCTCTACCATCCTTGAGGCAGCCACCTCAGCTCTCGCAGCTGCTACCTCAACTTTCCTCAAGGCGAGAGCCTCAACTCTTGAGGCTAGCTCCTCAGGAACCTCAACTCGTGAGACAGGAACTGCGTTCTGCGCAGCCGCTACCTCAACTCTCGCAGCTCACACCTCAAGAACCTCAACTCGTGAGTCAAGAGCCTCTCTCTGCGCAGCCACCTCAACCCTTGAGGCAAGCGCAACTCTTGAGGCAGGAACCTCATGCTATGAGTCAGCCACCTCAACGCATGCATCTGCCACTTTCTCCTCAACTTGAGCCTCTTCCCATTCAACTTTGAAATAACAAATGACAATAATAACACCTCATTACTTTCATAACTTGCATTTGTAATCATATACATGTATGCCTACACAAACATTATGATAATGGAAGTTATTCGTATTACTTAAATAAACAAATATATATGTATTCCTTGCAATATATTTTTAACAAAATCGCAAAATATGGCAAAAATATCTTCAAAACAAAAATGAATCATGAGTTATGAATGTAATGTAAATATTATGTTGATATTAAAACCCCATGCAAGCATGCATGAAGTAATGCAGTGTTGCCAACAGGGCGAGTTTCCCTTTCCTGAGGTGAAGTAGATGATAGTGCGTATATTTAGTGCAGCTTAATTCTACGATTATCATGCCGGCTATCAAATTCATCAACAAAACAGTCTAAATCAATTCCCTCGGCACGTGCACTTTCAATGGACAGTAATGCGATATTACTCAATCTAGCACTGGTCATGGAATTTCTGAGAAATGTTACACGCCATGCAACATGCTCTGCTTACCTTACAGCATGCTCTACATACAGCATGCTCTGCATACAGCATGCTCTGCATACAGCATGCTCTGCATACCTTACCGCATGCTTCTCAGTCACACATCTTTGGTTGTTGCCAACTCACTAGACTGTCAAGCAGTTTCATAACGTTGCCTTCTAGTCTGCTGCTTTTGCACCAGTGAAAACCTCACTGAGAGAACTTAGCTTTTCTCGGATATGGTCCCTGTAGATGAGAAAGTGCTTTTATCCCTCCTTCTGATATTCCCTTGAGGACTCTGTCATTTGGAGAGGAGCCTTTAGCTGCGTAGTCTCCTATGGACTTTTATTTAAGCATAACATGCTTCCAGGGAAGGTAATGGTTCCACTTCAGTCGCTAACCCCGTCTGTTACCACACCTGCTCCCATAGACCTTGAGCTGTGTTGCAAGACATGCAGTCCAAGCTTAGTCCTTGTTAGAGGATTTTTTGTTTACGGAGTCAGTGTGTCACTGGGAAGACGTTCAACAACCAGCAGAAGTGACTTGTTGTGACGCAGTGCGGCAACCTCAGCAACCCGATAAGGAGTTGTCTGTACGACCCAGACAGTCTAGACAGCTTCGGGTTGTCACTGTACTTCCTCGCTTCCCCATGGTTGACAGTTCACAGACTGTGCAGCAGTACCATGATCTTGTGTCCGGCTCCGTCAGACGACTGGCTTTTAAGAGCTCCCACAAGTCGTCGCTGTCTGGAGATTCTCAGATGGACTATGGATCTGACCAAGGAACTGGGCCTCCTGGTCAATTTTGAGGAGTCCCAGCTCGTCCCATCCCAGACTATTGTCTACCTGGGTATGGATCTTCAGAGTCGAGCTTTTCGGGCTTTTCCGTCGGCCCCAAGGATCTTCCAAGCCCTAGAATGCATCCAGAGCATGCTGAGAAGGAACCGATGCTCAGTCAGGTAGTGGATGAGTCTAACAGGGACACTTTCATCGCTGGCCCTGTTCATCGTGTTAGGGAGACTCCACCTCCGCCCCCTTCAGTATCATCTAGCTGCTCACTGGATAAAGGACATGACGCTAGAGACGGTCTCAGTTCCTGTTTCCGAAGAGAGGAGGTCTTCTCTCGCGTGGTGTAAGAACAGCTTTCTTCTCAAGGAAGTCTACCTTTGGCTGTTCAGAAACCCGACCGCCGTCTCCTCTCGGACGCATCAGACACGGGCTGGGGTGCGACTTTGGACGGACAGGAATGCTCGGGAACATGGAATCAGGAGCAAAGGACACTTCACATCAATTGCAAGGAGTTGTTGGCGGTTCTTCTGGCCTTGATAAACTTCAAGTCCCTCCAGCTTAACAAGGTGGTGGAGGTGGCCTCTGACAACACCACAGCCCTGGCTTACATCTCCAAGCAGGGAGGGACTCTTTCGTGGAAGTTGTTCTAGATCGCAAGGGACCTCCTCATCTGGTCAAAAGATCGAAAGCTCACGCTGGTAACGAGGTTCATTCAGGGCGGTATGAATGTCATGGCAGATCGCCTCAGCCGGAAGGGTCAGGTCATCCCCACAGAGTGGACCCTTCACAAGAATGTTTGCAGCAGACTTTGGGCCCTGTGGGGTCAGCCAACCATAGATCTGTTCGCTACCTCGATAACCTAGAGACTCCTGTTGTATTGTTCTCCGATTCCAGACCCAGCAGCAGTTCACGTGGATGCTTTTCTGCTGGATTGGTCCCATCTCGACCTGTATGCATTCCCGCCGTTCAAGATTGTCAACAGGGTACTTCAGAAGTTCTCCTCTCGCAAAGGGACACGGCTGACGTTGGTTGGCTCCGCTCTGGCCCGCGAGAGAATGGTTCATAGAGGTACTGCAATGGCTGGTCGACATTCCCAGGACTCTTCCTCTAGGAGTGAACCTTCTACGTCAACCTCACGTAAAGAAGGTACACCCAAACCTCCACGCTCTTCGTCTGACTGCCTTCAGACTTTCGAAAGACTCTCAAGAGCTAGGGGCTTTTCGAAGGAGGCAGCCAGAGCGATTGCCAGAGCAAGGAGAACATCCACTCTCAGAATCTATCAGTCTCAAGGGGAAGTCTTCCGTAGCTGGTACAAGACCAATGCAGTTTCCTCAACCAGTACCACTGTAACCCAGATTGCTGACTTCCTGTTACATCTAAGGAAAGTAAGATCCCTTTCAGCTCCTACGATCAAGGGTTACAGAAGTATGTTGGCAGCGGTTTTCCGCCACAGAGGCTTGGATCTTTCCACCAACAAAGATCTACAGGACCTCCCTAGGTCTTTTGAGACCTCAAAGGAACGTCGGTTGTCCACTCCAGGCTGGAATCTAGACGTGGTCCTAAGGTTCCTTATGTCATCAAGATTTGAACCTCTCCAATCAGCCTCTTTTTAGGACCTCACATTAAAAACTCTTTTCCTCGTGTGCTTGACAACAGCTAAAAGAGTAAGTGAGATCCACGCCTTCAGCAGGATCATTGTTTTCACATCTGAAACGGCTACATGTTCCTTGCAGCTCGGTTTTTGCTAAACGAGCTTCCTTCACGTCCTTGGCCTAAGTCGTTCGAGATCCCAAGCCTGTCCAACTTGGTGGGGAATGAACTGGAGAGAGTACTTTGCCCAGTTAGAGCTCTTAGGTACTATCTAAAAAGGTCTTAACCTTTACGAGGACAATCAGAAGCCTTATGGTGTGCTATCAAGAAGCCTTCTTTTCCAAGGTCTAAGAACTCAGTTTCTTACTATTCAGGCTTCTGATTAGGGAAGCACATTCTCATCTGAAGGAAGAAGACCTTGCTTTGCTGAAGGTAAGGACACATGAAGTGAGAGCTGTGGCTACTTCAGTGGCCTTCAAACAGAACCGTTCTCTGCAGAGTGTTATGGATGCAACCTATTGGAGAAGCAAGTCAGTGTTCGCATCATTCTATCTCAAAGATGTCCAGTCTCTTTACGAGTACTGCTACACCCTGGGACCATTCGTAGCAACGAATGCAGTAGTAGGCGGGGGCTCAGCCACTACATTCCCATAATCCCATAACCTTTTAACCTTTCTCTTGAATACTTTTTATGGGTTGTACGGTCGGCTAAGAAGCCTTCCACATCCTTGTTGATTTGGCGGGTGGTCAATTCTTTCTTGAGAAGCGCCGAGGTTAAAGGTTGTGATGAGGTCCTTTAGTATGGGTTGCAGCCCTTGATACTTCAGCACCTTAGAGTTGTTCAGCCTCCTAAGAGGAACGCTGCGCTCAGTAAGGAAGACGAACTTATTTAAGGCAGAGTAATGGCTCAAGTCGACTTCCTTACCAGGTACTTATAATTTCATTGTTATTTTGAATAACTGATAATATGAAATACGGGATACTTAGCTTCTTGATATACATGTACACTGGTTTTCACCCACCTCCCTGGGTGTGAATCAGCTACATGATTATCGGGTAAGATTAATATTGAAAAATGTTATTTTCATTAGTAAAATAAATTTTT
Organism: Palaemon carinicauda; assembly: GCF_036898095.1. Lineage (NCBI taxonomy): Eukaryota > Metazoa > Arthropoda > Malacostraca > Decapoda > Palaemonidae > Palaemon > Palaemon carinicauda. Next base: position 185,005,478 of record NC_090729.1, on the reverse strand, counting down.
GAATATACTTACCCGATAATCATGATTTAATTGACCCACCCTTCCTCCCCATAGAACCAGTGGACCGAGGAAAAATTGAGGTGGTGTCAACAAGAAGTACTGCAGTACCTGGCCACAGGTGGCGCTTGTGAGTACACCCCCCTCTTGTATAGCGATCGCTGGCGTATCCCTTCCGTAGAATTCTGTCGGGCAACGGAGTTGACAGCTACATGATTATCGGGTAAGTATATTCAAAAATTTATTTTACTAATGAAAATAACATATTTCAAGAACATTAACAAAATTAAAATAAATCTTTCATATATAAACTATAATGTTAAAAAAAAACAAGAGGAAGAGAAATAAGGTAGAATAGTGTGCCTGAGTGTACCCTCAAGCAGGTAAAGTTTCTTACAAATCTCTTTGAGGTTTGATACAAGAGTCCTAAACCAGTTTGGGACACGGTCGCTTGATTACGTTGGGGAGGTTAGGTTAGGTTTGAATGCCTTTTTATAATTTCTGTTAATGATCTCGGTGAGGTTTGGGAAGGTGATGCTTAACTAACCTTATTGGGTTCTATTTAGGAGATTTCCAATATTTCTATGCATATTCGTAGACAAACCAGTTTCTAGATTACTGTATTAGTATTCTCAAATCAAGGCACAATATATATTTTAGTGTTCAACGGTATGATTACGGTGATCTGTAGTAAAGCTTTGAAAGTTATACCCTAGTAACTTTTTTGGCTGAGACCTTACCAATAGTGTACTGCGCTACTGCATAGATTAGGTTTGGGTAAGGTTTGTCAAAGTACCGTCCCAGCCAACACCCCAAGTTAGGTTAGGTGGTGATGTTAGGTTAGGATCATACATACCTCTAATTTTTCCTTAATTTTCTAGGTGAACTTTGGTAACTTTCTGCCAGGTAATTACTTGGTGAACTATGTTACGTTAGATAGGTAAGGTTATCTAAGGAGACATCCTTGAAATTAACTGTGGTTTTATGTGAGGTTTTTTTAAGGAGGTACCAAGTTGGTGAAGGTATGATCCCTTAGTTATTCCGACATTAAATACAAACCCCTGGTTTTTATAGAGATTATACTTTTGGCAAAGCTGGAAGGTAGCCATAAGACTTTTAGCGAGGTGCAACCTACCCTACTGCTAGTTTGCGGGGTGTAGGCGGGTAGCTGGCCACTACATTCACACACATTCACACACCTGTGTTGCTTCATCACTCTCTACTTTTGGCTCAGTGAGGGTGGACGTTCGTCTTTCTCCTCCCATCTGGTTTACTGGCCTTTGACTTTGTTCTTTTTCTTACTTGTGTTTTTATATACATATAAACTTTCTTGTAAGGTTTTTATATATTTATATATAAACATTTCATCATTAGGCTTACAGTGTGAATGTTCCTGTTTTTCGTGTCAGTGTAGTGCAGCGTTCTTGAGGACAGAGAAACCTTCTGTTATGATCTTTTTCCTCTTGACGCCAAACAACTCGTAGGTTGGTGGCCTCTCCCACTTCTCCGAGTGCAGCGACCCAGCCTCCTCCTGAGGGGAGTCGTTTTGTGTGAATACTCTTCCATTCAAATGTTGACGTCGCTTTCTCCCTGCGAGTTCATCGTAGGGATGACCGCTCGCAGCCTACCAAGAGCTTGACTTTGGACTTGCTCCTCTTTGGTGACGATGCTGCTCTCCCTCATTGTGTGGGCCGCGGCAAATTCTGTGTCTCTCGGGGAACACCTTTCCTGCCTGCGAGTTAGGCTATTCTCCCAAGTGGCTCTTCTCCAGCTAATTAAATTTGAATTTAAAATTTAGATAAAATTGTTAATATAACTTTTATACAGCACTCTTGACACCGCTCTCCTTCGTTCAACGATTACAGTTGGCAAAGGGAGTGTTTAGTCTTTACCTTGTTCCTGTACATCTTGGGTACATCTTTCCCGTCCGCGGGTTCGGTCATCCTCTCGAGATGGTTTTTTCATTCTCTTTTTGTCTTTTCCTCAGTGCTAGCAGTAAGGAGTGCGAAGTCGGAGGATTCTGCAAATCTCCACTCTCTTCGCCTGTGCCTACGGCAGTTCCGGATCACTGGAGCAGTGGCTGTTTAAAACTCCTCGGAGTTCTTTGTGTAACCACTTTGGGGGGATCCAGAAACAAGCTAGAGCTTGTTGAGGGGAAGCAGAGACTGCTTCTCGGAGGTTCACCTCTGAGTGTTGGAATGTTTCCTTCCAATGGGAAGTCCCTCCACCAGCCACTTTTCGGCAATCTTCCTGCTTGCGGGTAAAATTGCAGACAGCGGCAGCAAGGGTTGGTCATCTTTGCCCATCCATGGGAGACTTCCTTCACCTGTTCGGTTTCTCCTGTGGGGATTCCTCTGGCTGGAAGAGTCTTCCTTCACCTGCTCGGTCTTCCTTCACCTGCTCGGTCTTCCTTTTGGGAGATTCCTCCAGCGGGAATTTGATTTTTCCATTCCCCGCTCTTCCTCTTTGAAAGCAGACCTCGTCGCCCAGCATTCGTCTTGCCCAGATCTCGTCTCATCTAGACTTGTCTCACCCTGCAGTCTCTTGTCGCCCTGCAAACTTGTCTCTACAGTAGGACTCGTCTCGCCCTGCAGACTCGTCTCGCCCTGCAGACTCGTCTCGCCCTGCAGACTCGTCTCGCTAGCAGACTCGCCACAGGCAGCTGACTCATCTTACCAGCAGGCTTGTCTTGCCCAGCTTGCTGCAGCTACATCGTCAGAACATGATTGGCCACGGTCATCCTTCAACTCGCAACTGCCCGCCAGCGTTCGCCGTTCGCCTGTGATTCTTAATCACCAGCTCGCCGTTTGCCAGTCTGTGATCGTCACTCTCCTTGTCGTTCACCAGCTAGCCATTTGCTAGCTTGCTGATTGGTAGCTTGCCGATCACCATCTTGCCGATCGTCAGCTTTCCAGTCGTCAGCTCACCAGCCAGCCGAATGCCAGAGCGCTGTTGACCAGCTAGTGATCGTCACTCGCCTCCTCAGGATCATCACTAGTCAGGTCTCTTTTAGGTTGCTGTTTGTACCAGCAACAGCTTTCAGTACATGACGGTGTTCCTCTAGCTACTTTTTCCTCTGAGGTAAAGTGGCTCTCCATGACGATCTGTTGTGCTCTCCTCAGTGAGACTTTCCTGGTTCTTTAATTATGGAAGAGTATCCTCATCTAGATGACATAGATCGTCTTCCCCAGTCTCTTTGGGTTGCACTACTGTGGTAGCTCTTCCTACATACAGTTGAAGGAGTTTAGCATACAGTACATTCCCTTCTTGGAACCTAACCCAGCACTCTCCATCGACGGAGGGGGTAAAGCACAAGTGTTAATCTTAGCACTCAATACACTACTCGCCTCTCGGAACTTCTTTTTATCACAGAAGCAGGGTTTTTCAGTTCCTGATGTTTTCAACTTCTTTTCCGAGCTTCAAGGAGCTCGCATTCATGATTGGCCGGCTTCTTCATCGACTCTCCAGTTCTAAGCACATTCACGGATATTCATTCCTCATGTACTTTTTTTTTTTCGTTGCTCCAATACCTCCACTAGTACTTCTCTTCTATTACGGAGTAGCTTACGTGCCATGTGCCTCAAGGCGAGGTTGCCGCTCCCGCCCGCTACCTCTTCCCTTGTGTCATTTTTTGTACAGTATATGTTTACCTTACTAGCTGAAGTTTTCATGGATAAGACATGCACTAGCTGTGTAGGCGGCCGCACATTTTCACCACCTCAAGGGAGGTAGAACACAGTTCCACACAGGTAAGGGATTGAATTCAGTGCTGGCTTACATTATGGCTATAGCAACTTAGTTGCTAGGATTCTCCTGGCCAACGAAGTTTTGCAAGAGGGGTTCCGGTCACTCCGTGGATGGGTGACCCCCTGAGAACACCAGAGGTCATCGTTTTCTCTTCTTGCTCTCTGCCTCTATTGGACTTTGCTCCCTCAGATCTTTGGATGAGCATCTTCAGCTTACATCCCTGGAATGCTTCCCCGGAGAGGTATACACAACCATACCTCAGCTTGATTCGGTCCTGTTCGGACAAGGACGCTCTTCCACAACCTGACTTCTCTCGTCGGCCAATGTTCTTTTCTAGGGATCAGTTTCTCTTCTCCTTCTCAAGTAAGGTTTTTCCTGTAGTGGAAAATTCCCTCCTACAATCTCAGATTACTCATTTCTTTTTGGCAAGACAGAGAATCCACAGCCCAACTACAAGAGCATACACTTATGTCTCTTCCACCCACCTGTTGAGGTGTGAGGGCAACTGTAACCTTTGCGACCCGAACATTTGGGCGGACAGGATGACATTATGGTCAAATAAACAGTTAGCTCAGGACTTCTTGTGCACGTTCGACCATTAGTACTCATACTCCTAGTTTATCCTTGACATCTGTTATCAAGGAAGCTTTCTTAGTTTATACAGGCATTCCATGCCAAGGTACGATATTTTGGTCTTGATAGCACCTTAGGCTTTCACAAGGGTTTTACCCTAGTTTCACCATGGTTCTTCAGGATCTGCCTCGTTCTCTGAAGACTTAGGGGCGACTGGCTGGTCCTAACAGTCTCGGTGGCTTACCGAGACAACCCTTCGAGTTTACCACGATCTGAAGATTGGAGTAAATATCAAGAGATATCCCGACTTCTTTATCAGAGACAGGTATCGTTAGACATGGTAATCATCATCAGCCTGCAGAAGTTTTCCGCTGAACAACATGGTCCAAGACAAAGGATGGCAATAGCTCTTCCTTCTTCAAGATGCACTTTCTTCTAGCAGTGTTTACATCTCATATGTCACTGTTTCACTCTGTTTTGTCAAGTCTGTATCGATCTCCGTAAAATCCATCCTCTTGAGGCGCAGCCAGATCCCAAGTGTTACAGCACAAGGGATCTTCCTTTTCTCTGGTTCTCTATGAGACCTGGGCAAGAGACGGGCCTGAGAAGAAGATTGACAGATGACAATGCCATCCGAGGAGTCGACCTCCTCGTTTCCCTTCCCTGGATTTGATGATTCTTTCAGATGCATCAAAGACAGAGGGATGGGGGCCACATGCTGTACCACTCTTTGTCAGGGCAGAATCCGAATGGTACTGTCATTTAAATTGTGAAATGCAATCTTCCTGCTTTGGGGAAGAATTGCCAATAGCGGCAGCAAATGTTGTTCGTTTTCCCCCCTCCACGTCCACAGGAAACACTTCCTTCACCGCTTGGTCTTCCCTTTGGGGGATTCCTCCAGCGGGAATTGGTTTTGTTCGCTCACCTTCAGAGGGAGGCTCTGTCCTCCAGCCTCTTATCAGCAATCATCCTGCTTACGGGAAGAATCGGCGACAGCGACAATTTCCTTCACCTATTGGTCTCGTCTCCCCTTTGGGAAATTCCTCCGAGGGGAATTGGTCTCGTTCATTCCTCACCAATTCTCTTCAGAGAAGGCCTCATCATCGGCAGTTTTGTCTCGCAAGACGAGTCCATCAGACTCGTCTTGCCCAGTAGACTCGTCACACCCAGCTGAACTGTCTGCAACTCCCAATGGAGATCCTGATAGAACTCCATCCACGACACGATATACTCTGTCAGCCACATGTGAACATCTTTCACAAGGCTGTAGCCTCGCTGCAACTTCACGCCTGGAGACTATCGAGTTACTCCCTCTCAGAGAGTCCCCTTTCTGCAACAAGTTGCGAAGAGGATGGCCGGATACCCGCATATATTTCCGGCTTAGGTCTCCCAGGTCAATTGGACTGTCTTCAGGGGTTAGGATCATAGAAGCGGTATCTCCCCTAATTTCCACTGTTCCAGTGATAGTGAAGTTCATTGTTTACCTTCGAGAGGAAAGCTACTCTCGGTCGTGGCGATGAAAGGCCACCGCTCGTCTTAAGCCTCGCCTTCAGACCGAAAGGAATTAACCTCTCTTCTACGTCGGAATCGTCTCTCTTCATACGGAGTTCTGAGCCTACCTGCCCTCAATCAGAAGGGAAATCTCCTCCACGGGGCATTGTTTGCTTCTTTTGGCCCCCAAAAGTGCCCCCCGTTAATCCTGGACTCCAAGCAGCAGATCTTCACCTGACGTTGAGGACAGGTCTCTCACTCATGTTGGCCTCGGTCAAGAGAGTCAGCGTACCCCATGGGGCGCCCTTAATATTTTTCATTCACGGGGATGGGCCAGGTATTGCTTGACTTTGTTCCTGGCAGCTTGTACCTCAGGTTCGAGCTTTTTGGATTGGGAGTCCTTCGTAGTGTGGTCTATGATCCAGATCAGCGGCTACTATGCCAGGGAAGAACTTGTTGTGCTACCTCAAGGAAACTACAGGACTCACCTCCTGGTGCCAGCACTCTTCGGCAGCCGGGAAAGGTCAAGAGAAGGATCACTAAGAACACGTTCTCAGCTTGGATTCGCAAGGTCATGGACCGACCATTAAATCTGGATCCTTCTTCTCATAGAGGAGACCTAGAGCTCATAACGTTAGGAGCAGGAGCACGCCCCTAGTGTTTATAAAAACTACTCTGTGATGCAGGCCATGTCAGCAGGTGTGTGAGAGCGTCAAATGACCTTCACTGCCTACTTCCTGCAAGATGTGAACCACAGGAACATGGAGACGTTATCTTTTGTCCCTGTGGTGGCTACACAATAAATAGTTTAAAACACCTCAAGCTCTTGATAGACAAGTAGCAGTAGAGGGAGGACTGAGTTTAACCATGGTTAAGTGTGGGATGAGTGACATAGAATGACCGGCTCTTTCTTTCTTTCGTCTTCTCACGGTGGGGTAACAGCACGTATGGTTCTCTGAAAAGCTGGCGCTCTCCTGCTGTTGCTGAGGACCATCCTGCACCAGAATCAACGTGCCAGCGATCCTCTGCAGCAGAAGCAGAGTCAACTCATCAGCACTCTCCTGCTCGTCACCGATCTCCTGCTCGCCAGTGCTTACCTGCACGCCAACGATCTCCTGTGCACCAACTATCTACTCGCCAGCGCACATCTGCACGCCCTGTTCCTGACACGCGCCATGCGCGCCCACGATATCCTGCGCGTCTACTGTCTGCAGGTGGAACCATTTCCTTTGTGTAATCTGGTCTAGAGAGATATGCTTGTTATGTCCTCATACCCCCCTGGCGAGGTGGGATTGAGTAACGTGTATTGTTGATTCTCAGATTCCTACATTTCTGAGAATTCTTAATTAGACTAGTTGCATATAACCATGATCAGCAAAGCCGTACAAGTCAGGGCCACCTATACTAGGTTGGTTTGTTGTGAGTTATGAGACTAAACTCCCACCATCACCAATCTGTAATGGCCAACATGTTGATTGAAATGGCCCAGCCCCAGACATGAATAAGAACATATGTGAGGCTTTTGTCCTACAGTGGACTAGAAATGGCAGCATTAATTTTGTTGTTGTTGTTGTGTATATATATATATATATATATATATATATATATATATATATATATATATATATATATATAAATTAATAAGATAATGATTTATTAACGGAAATTGAAAAGGGGTGATGGCTATGAGTTTAATAAAAACAGAATCAGAATTCACGATGATTATATCCTTGAATCATGACAACCATTTTTCCATTAAATTTCGAAAGCTTCCACATAATCGATCTTCAATCGCAATAACTAGAAGCTCTGCTCAGAATAACTAAAATTGAAACAAAGCGTTTTAATAAAACATAGGATAATGGAAACAAAAATTCTAATTATATAAAAATTCATAGCAAAAACGACGGTTCATATAATGCTGCTTGGTCGTTACTTTTAACTGTCCAATTTTTAATTGGTGTTTCATGATAACAATCCTTATGAAAAATAGCGATAAAAGGATAAATGAGAATCAACCAGAGATGAATAAGTTGCATTAGTGCAACGACCTGTACCTATTTTGGTGGATTTACCATTGCATTTAGAGTTTTTCATGTGAATGAAAATGCTTATTAAAGTTATCATTTCATCACAACCATTCGTACCAACACGCACACACGCACGCCAGCACATACACTTACGCTAACATACACACTCACACAAATACACTCACACCAGCTTATACACTCATACCAACACATACACTCATACCAACACATACACTCACAGTAACACATACTCTCACATACACTCACTAAAAGACATACAATCACACACAGACACATGCACTCACACCAGCTCATGCATTCACACCAGGACTTACACTCACACCAATACAGCCACTCACATACACTCACACCAACGCGCTCATGCCCTCACACTAGCACATACACTCACACCTGCTTATCCACTCACACCAATACACTCACACCAACACATATACTCACACCCAAACATACACTCACACCAGCTCATACTCTCACACCAGCTCATACACTAACACCAGGACATACACCCACACTCACACATGCTCATACACTCACCCACACTTACACTCACACCAGCTCATACAGTCATACCCTGACATACATTAACACCAACACACTCACACACATACATACACTCACACCAACACATACTCTCACACCAACACAGACACTCACACCAACTCATACACTTACACCAACACAGACACTCACACCAACTCATACACATACACCAACACAGACACTCACACCAACTCATACACTTACACCAACACAGACACTCACACCAACTCATACACATACACCAACACAGACACTCACACCAACTCATACACTTACACCAACACAGACACTCACACCAACTCATACACTCACACCAACTCATACACTCACACCAATACATACGCTCATGAAAAGAAAAGAGGAAAAGCAGCGGAAGATGGATGGCCTTACAACTGATTTAGTGAAATTATAGCGCTAGATGTTTTCTGGAGGATACGCTCAAGTCCGATGTTCCCATTCCGAGGAAAAAAGATTTCTTCAGTCTTGTATGATGTTATAACATGAATGACAACATTGCTCACCATTCCCATACGTAAACTTTGCTTATACACGAATGCTCACGGTGTAAAGGTAATAGAAGGCTTTTTGGCAACCTTTTGACATATATGAATATTGCATGAAGACTTGGCGATTCCATTCGGGAGTTCTTGATAAGGAAAGTTGATCTTCATTGAAAAAAGAAATCGCTATTTCAATGTTAATAGTATTTTCTTGCTTACTGTTTGGTTTATTTCCAAAGAGATGTGAAGAGTTGTGAAGAGCCTTTTGAAAGACGTTTCGGATGAGGCGAACTCCATATTCCTGAATGAATACAGTAAGTTTATTTTAGATTTAATAATATGGGAGTGATATATATATATATATATATATATATATATATTATATATATATATATATATATATATATATATATACTGTATATATATATATATATATATATATATATATATATATATATATATAAACTCACACACAAAGCCTATATGTAGGCCTTTGTGTACGATAAGATTTCAGAATGATCACATCCGAAAAATACTTCTAATGAATTTTAGTTTACGGCGTTTGATTTATACTTTTACCATTAGACAAAGTATTTTATATGGCGCTAAATTTATACTTTACCATTAAACAAAGGTATTTTTTATGGCGTTAGAATTATACTTTGCCATTAAAAATAAGGTATTTTTTATGCCATTTGACTTTACCATTGTAAAGCTATCAAAATGATTCAGACGACTTAAACTAGAGCGCCTTAGATAATAAAAAAAAAAAGATAATATATTAAACCCATAAACATCAGGAGCAGATGGTCGAATTTCCGCCTGCAGCACCCGTAGCAGAATACATGTCTGCCATGGCAGCTCGCTACCCTGTTTTAATTATAACTGTCGCTGTTTAATGGAGAGAACACCGAAACCACTTTACGAAATAACTGTTTACATAAACCCGTGCATGTGTTTTCAGTGTCCTGCGCTATCTCAAAGATTGGAAGGCATGGGAGGCATAGCGGGATTTTGCAGTAAATACTGTTAATCATTTTTTATGCAAAGTGTGTTGGAGTATCAAGCGGTTAGCCGTCGAGTGTTCGACGTATATATATATATATATATATATATATATATATATATATATATATATATATATATATATAAAGATATATATATATATATATATATGTATATATATATATATATATATAAAGATATATATATATATATATATATAAATAGAGAGAGAGAGAGAGAGAGAGAGAGAGAGAGAGAGAGAGAGAGAGAGAGAGAGAGAGAGAGAGAGAGAGAGAATATATCCTTTTTGTAAGTGGGAATACCTTTACGTAGTGAAAGGGTTTATATGGGTCCTGGTATCGACATGATCAGCAACGCTGTACTAGTCAGGGCCACCCATACTATGATGAGTGAGCAATTCGATTAACGTCTCCTACCATCACCAATGTGAAGGGGCCAGCATGGTGATGAAAATGGCCAAACCCCTGACATGAATAAGGACATGTCTGAGGCCTTTGCCTTACAGTGGACTAGAAACTCCTGCGTTTGTTGTTGTATATACAGTTTATAATATATATTTACTATATATATATATATATATATATATATATATATATATATATATATATATATATATATATATATATATATAAATAAATAGATTTATATATTTACTAACTTCCTATTGTTGTATATGAAATCGAATTGTAATTCATTTAAAACTGAAGAGAGTGATATTAATATTTTAATACGAATAGGCGATGAGGAGGACATAAAAAAAAATTAGACCAATGCAGTCGTGAATAAGTTTTTTTTTTTTTATAATTTATAAAAAAGATACAATACTGGATGATAATACCAAGTATAGGAATTGGGAAGAGTATGGAATAATTTTTCATAATGAATAAAATATTGAAGATAAACTACGTTCTTAGCAAAAGAAAGATGTCGGTATTTATTAGTGAATAGACTATTATTATTATTATTATTATTATTATTATTATTATTATTATTATTATTATTATTATTATTATTATTATTATTATTATTATTTACCAATTGTGAAGCTAGGAACTCTATTAAAAAAAAAACTTTTAATAATTTTCCTTCTAAAATGCAAAGTAAACTCTCTCTCTCTCTCTCTCTCTCTCTCTCTCTCTCTCTCTCTCTCTCTCTCTCTCTCTCTCTCTCTCTCTCTCTCTCTCTTTTGTTATTATTATTATTTATCAGTTGTGAAGCTAGGAACTCGATTAAAAAAACTAAAAACTCTCAATAATTGTTCTTCTACAATGCCAAGTAAAATATCTCTCTCTCTCTCTCTCTCTCTCTCTCTCTCTCTCTCTCTCTCTCTCTCTCTCTCTCTCTCTCTCTCTCTCTCTCTCTCTCTCGAATAACGTAATAGGTTTTATGAGGTTGAGAGAATTTTAAGTTTTCCCCCACATTTAGTCATGAATAATTCAGTGAGATTTGCGAGGAGTAAATCGGATTGAAAAGATGTGATTTTTATAATTTTTAAATTCCAATGAACTTCATAATATATTCATTTCCATCTATTCTAGACACTTTTTTTTTCATTTGCAGTTTTCTCGTATTATTGGATTACTGTGCTTTTTTCTTATTTTTCTTCCCATTATTATTAAAATTATTATTATTATTGTTGTTGTTGTTGTTATTATGAAGACAATAATAATAATAATAATAATAATAATAATAATAATAATAATAATGATGATGATGATAATAGTAATAATAATACAAATAGTGATAATAATAATAATAATAATAATAATAATTATTATTATTATTATTATTATTATTATTATTATTATTATTATTATTATTATTATTATTATTATTATTATCATGAAAATGGTGAAGATGATGATATAAATCATTTGTTTTGCTCTATATGTAGAAACTAATTAAATGATTTAACATATGGATATAAGAAGAATTAAAACTAGAAGTGAATAAATTGCGATTATTATGCATCTAAGATACTGGCCGTAAAGTATCTATTAAATACCCGATTGATTAAAGCAATGATACTAAAAACCTAAAGAATAGTACAGTATGATGATGTGTTTGTGGTAACGGGGGTGGGGTGGTGATTCTGTTTTCTTATGGCAATTTAGTGACATCTTTTTGTTTTTAGTTACATATGTATTTGTTCATGCAGTGTCAATACGTACGCAATTCTAAATGTATTTATGCTTAATGCAGCTTTTCATTTTATGTTTTCATATGATTCGTATACTGTAAACGTAGAAGTTGAAATCAAAGCTTATAATGATATTGTAAAGCGGTTGTTATCTTAATTCCAATTTGGGTAGATTGTCTTATTCTAGATTATTACTAATTTTTCACATATATTGCTTTGATAATTTCTTGTTTGTTTTTTCTTGACAAATATTTTTAATACGATTTATGTAATAACTAGTGTACACGACCTGTAAAATTGACGGCTAGATATTTAGATAAATATACACACACGCACCACCCTCGCACCAGGGTATGGCTGCTCTCTCTCCCCTTACACGAGAGACGGAATATATATATATATATATATATATATATATATATATATATATATATATATATATATATATATATACATTTGCTCTTCATTGTATAAGGAAAATGATCTACAAGAAACGCATATTCTTTTATTGTTTTGGAATTTTCAACCCACGTTCAAGAAAATTATATATTAGTCGGAATTTACGGAGAGTTTAGTGATATTATGCGTTTATTTTGTTAAAATTACATCTAATATATTGCTTTACAATTACAGGAATTAACACCTGCGAGAAACCTAATTTTAAATGATTGAAAGCTCTCTATAATCACCACCATTCATATTTACGTACGCTTAAAAATTTGTCGTAAAAAGGCAGTAAAAATCCCGGAATATATGTTGCCAGGCATTTATCGTTTAAAAAGGGATATATTGACGTAAAGGAGTGATATTACGGTCACCAACCTGTAAAAGATAGTAACAAAGTACGGCAAAATTATGGTCGCCTGTATTTTTCTGAAATATGGCTGAGAGCAGCATAATTTTACGGACAATTTGCGATTAAAAGTTCGTTTTTCTCAACAGCGTAGAAACGTTAAAATTCTGAAAATGTTCACTCTGACGTTTTTCCGATCTTTCCCGGAACAGCTTCACACGCGAATGACTTTTTTATCTTCCTCGGACAGTCGTAGATAAGCTCCCGGATTTGAGAATTAACCCCCCTATCAATTCAGGCCCAACAGAAGTGAAATTGGTTCTTGATTTTGCGCTCTAATGGTCTTTTCCAGTCTGGCTAAGGAGCTCAACTGTTTCTTTCTTTATGATAATTTGGATTGAATGGATTGCTCTTATGGCTTCTGATTCTATTAGGAGGATAGTAATAAAAGGGTTTGTGTTAAGTATATCCACTTCATCTTTCTATCTTTCTGACAAAAAGTGTTTTATAAATGTGTATATATATATATATATATATATATATATATATATATATATATATATATATATATATATATATACATATATATGTATATATATATACATATATATATGTGTGGATATATATGTATGTATACATGCGTATACATGTATATATATATATATATATATATATACATATATATATATATATATATATATATATATATATATATATATTATATATATATGTATATATGTATATATATATATATATATATATACATATATATATATATATATATATATATATATATATATATATATATATATATATATATATATATATATACACATATATGCAAAAATTATTTTCTTCAAAATGAAATTGCACATACTGTAGAGTGGGAAGACGACAAATTATAGTAATTCTGTATAATCTGGAAAACGTCCCTCTATTCTTACTCTTAACTGGTCTCTTAATTTATCGAGTTTCAATAACTATACCATTCAATATAGTCAACAACTTAATAAATTACTGCACTGCTTTGCTCCTTCTGGAATATCCAAATTACTCAGTATTCCAGCAAATTATCCTACTCCATTTTCGACGATTTGCATAAGATTTTTTTTCATAATTCTGACCATCACTCGCATTCTGATCTTCACAGACTGTACCATCCTATGTTAGGATTGCAAACGAAGCAAGGGAAGGAAGGGAAGACGATGGGTTGACGACCTAGGAAAATTTGCGAGTAAGCTATAGATATTGACCGAACCATTTTTGATCCCTTATCGTTGAATATTCATACACTTTTTACTATATCGTTACGTCTTGCTCCTGTATTACACACAGTATGCACCTTGAAGCTTTTACCATTAGATTTTCTTTTACAAAGAAAGGTTTTTACTGTTCTTAAAATATTTTATTTTAATGGTTTGTTGCTTCCCTTTTAGTTTATTTATATCCTTATTTCCTTTCCTTGTTGTGCTTTTAACTCCCTTTTGGAGCCTTTGTGCTTATAGGATCCTGCTTATCCAACTAGGGTTGTAGCTGAGCTAATAATAATGATAATAATGTTAATTTTCTAACCTACTGTAAGTTGTTTAATCTATTTTTTTCAGAATTCGGTACAAGAAAAACATGGATTTTGGATATTAATGAGGATTTTATGACACGCATAAGCGCCTATTGCCACGAGTTCTGTAATGTTAGGTCAAGTAAACACAGGAAAAAAAAAAAAAAACATGGTACGTGTACTGCAATGTTAAGTCAACTAAATTCAGGAAAAGAAATATCCTGCCACGGTTACTTTAATGTTAGGTCAACTAAACCCAGGAGAAAAATTCCCTGCCACAGTTACCGTAATGTTAGGTCATCAAAAAAAAAAAAAAAAAAAAAAAATATTCACCCAAAATAGTGTTTTCTTGGACGGTTCTTTCGTGCAGGTGCAACCTTTTTATCATCTTATAACATGGGTGCCTCCTCAAAATCACCTCCTTATCTGTACCTCGCAGCATCTCATAACCTACGCACTTCTCTTCCTCTCCCTCTCCCTCTCCCTCTCCTCCTCCTCCTCCACCACCTCCTCTTAAGCAGCTGCCACCCACTAGTCCCAGAGCTCGGAGGGTTTTATTTATGTTTTTGAGTGCAAAAGGTCTGTTAGTTGTTTTTATAGTAGAATTTTCTCAGGAATTCAAAAATCTATTTCTTACAAACACAGCGGTAGCAGTTTTTTCAGAAATGCACATTGAATATGGGTACCCCTTGTGAAAATTAACTTTCTCTATGGCGCCTCCCTATGTTATACATTTCAATTTAAATGTTCATTTCCCAAATGTTAATGTATAAAGTGCCTCCAAATAATTATTTTTTGGTAACGATACCTTTTTATGATTCATTTGATGTAACTAATGTAGGATTATTTTTTTTTTAATTTCAGATTATCAAAGATGTCACGGAAAGTTATTGTGAATAAGTGGCATTTTGTAATTTTCTCTTTTTTTGGATTTTCTACCAATGAAATGCCAATATAGTGTTGTACATGCAATTTAAATAACGTATTCTTTCTAATGTCTCAAAGTATGTTTACTTTGAACATTAACATATCATATCTTTCAATTGTTTGTAATGCAAATTAGATGTGTACACAAACAAATAATTGCGTTTTGAATTATACCAAGAAGTGGATGATAATTTAAACTACAACATAGGATTACTTTTGGTGTTGCAATGAAATAGTTAAATATGCAAAGGTCATGGCCCATTGGCATAGTAGTATCTATATATTTTAATGCTATCATGCTGGCAGTAAACTGTTCTCTATGTATCCTAATCAAATCATTCATTTCATGATGACACAAAGTTTAATGTCCATCATCAAAGTCAGATTCATCACGAGAGTTTGATTATCAGTTACATCTATGTTGATGTCATCTGTATCATGACTAAGAAGACGTACCACACTCTGTGGAAGTTGGTTTCCATTAAACCAGTCAATAACAAATGAGTTGCCGACCAGTTTCCATCCGTGTTCCTCGGCTCGAGTTGTGCACGGTTGAGGACATTTGGCATTTTTCCACATGGCAGCAACATAGTTGGTTCTGTGAATTTTATTGAGCAGGACTTTCTGACATAGTGGCATGCTGGTAGGATTAATTCCTTGAATTTTTTCTAAAGAATTTTCATACCTCTTTGGTGCATACTTCTGTTGGAAAAGAGCAAATCTAGCATCATTGATGCTGTTGAGTTTGGGCAAACCATACAATGCACAAGTGAACTTTTCAATAGCAGCCAGACCTTCAGGAGTGACTACAGCATTAACCCCAAGGTTTGCAAAAGCTTCCTTAAAACTGTCATGCTTCATAATCAACTGCAAGGCTTTCAACTTTCCTTTGCTCATAAATGATGATGTGTAGTCTGAACCAGTGAAGGCATGCAATGCTGGTAAAGCATCAATCATGACTCAATCCATATGATCCACCAGCTGTGAGATGTTAATGTGTCTCCTTGTGTTGTTACTGCTAAGACAAGCGTCCATCCAGATAGTGAAACTGCTGGCATTCGTATGATTTGCAATGTGATACAGGAGCAAAATAAACACATCTGTGTCCGAACTTCTGATGACTACTGAAGAACATCTGTTCTTTTCTAGGATGTGATGTAGATGGTGCATAATCCGTGTATCAGCTTCTTCATGGAGACATCTAAGCTGTGGGATGTCCTCTCTGTGGACTTTTCCTTCCCTGGCATTGAAGGAGTAGCAGGTTTTGTCAAGAGCGAGATAGACTATGTGACCAGCCAAGATATCTGACAGGAGGAACTGAAAAAATGCTCTCTTGAAAGCTGATGATCGCAATGCCTTCTGCCAGTCTTTTGTATACTTCTGCTTTGGCCCTGCTATGATGTATGTTGCATCATCACTTCCACGTCTTGAGTGTTCCACATCTTTAATAGAAGGTGTGATGTAGGTGTCATAAACCAAATCATAGTGGACAAAAATGATCTCCTGATTACATTCTCTTGCCACACACTGGGATACCTTCATTGTTTCAGTAACGACATCCAACTTGGTTGGTGGCAAGTTGATGTTCTCCATGTAGAGTACTTTCTGTTGTGGAAGGGGATCACTGGTCAAAAGAGAGTTCCAACCTGTCCACATAGGCGTGGGCCCCCTAGCAACACTCATCATCCACAACATATCCCTGTATTGCACTTGAGTGAAGATTTTGTGGCCGGGGAATGCACTGTTTACGATAATCAAACTGTCTGATTGTTGTCTTCTTGTGATAAGGCTCAAGTATGGTTTCTCTTGGCAGGAAAGAATGTTTTGATTGAGCTCTTTTGGCTGATGAAGGTATTCTTGGAGCAGTTTTAGCTGATATCACATTTGTTGATGTTAATGGTGGATTGTTTTCAGTACTTGGTATACTTGACAGGTCATAGCCTATGTCTGATGTATTTGGATGGGCGACTACCTCTGCAGAAATGTTCTGGTAACATATACCGACAGTATCATGAAGGGTTCCTTTACCAGAAAGAGTCTCACAATTTTCATCGTAGTTATCCCATGCTATTCTGGTACATAGCCCAGGTTGCTGTAGAATTCCATCTGGGGTTGCTTGCTGTCTGTCAGTTATGCTTGTTACCAGGTAAGTCTCCAGTGATTCTGCTGTATGGTAACCTATGCAGTGCCCAAAATGATTCAATATCTCCACGATGTGTCTGCTGCCAGTTAAACTTTTGAGGCCCAGTCCAGTTTTATTCTTCCTCTGGATATGATAAACATAACATCATCAACCAAAGACTGTGCTTGCCTTTTGATATGCTCTATTGGATTGTCAGAGCCTGCAAAGAGAATTTGAAAGAATGTCAGAAGCGATGTAGGAGTGTCTATTTGATCTTCTGCTAGAGCTTCAGCAATCAGTGGATCTGGTAGGTTTTTCTGTTTGGTCTTGGCACTGAATACAAGAGAACGAATATACAATGCTGCTTCCTTGATGTTGTGCTCATCAAATGTTGCCAGACGTATTGCAGAATCTGGTGTGAGAGTGCGACTATAAATTATTGTGCCAGACTTATTGCTCTGCTTTGTCTGCTTCAGTGTTGGATAAGTGTTCAATATTTTCTGGCAAAGTGACTGCGCAGAATATGTTGATTCATCAGATTCCAAGCTTGACATATACCTGCCATGTATTGAGATAAGCAGTTCAGCACCTTCGTTTTCAATGAATATTTTGTCAATGTATTGTTTTAGCTCAATGAAAGCAGTCTTGTGGGCTTGTGATTTTTCGGATGCATGGTTGGATGTCACCAGTTCTCTCTGGGCACGTTGATGGTAAGATTTTATTCAGGAGTGGTGATATTTGACCTCTTTAGTGATGAGGTCAATACCAGCAATTTTTGCCAAAAGCTGTCCATCACACAGTGTCTGTGCTGCATCTTGGATACTTTGGGCACTCACAATGGTTTCACAGTTGCCTAGTCTTTCTTTTGGCTTGTTTTTTCCTGCTGATTTTTCACTGCAGTTACAGAACAAGCATAGTTTTGGGAAAATCACTGTGCTAGATGCTGGGTTATGTTCAATGCTGGACCGTAAGGTTTTTTTTCAGATGTATTTGCCTTTGCATGTAAATTGTCTGGTATGGTCTGACGAACAGGCGTGAAACTTTTATAACATTGAGAGTGATACCCATCTGTATCACCATAATAGTCAGGAAGCTTAACTGAAAAGTATTTTGAATCTTTGATTAATTTTCGCCGTGCACCATCAGCATGTTTGACTTTCTCCCCTGAATCTGGATCAAATGTTTTTACCTCATCCATGCATTTTCCAGTGGTATAGAGAAGACAAGAGATCTTATTTGCCCTTTTCTACACTACACTAATAACCTGAAAGCACAAATAATATTTATGCGACATCACTATCACCATTACCACCAACATTACCATTCACTTGTTCGCGACAACTTTTGGCGACATCTAGGCTTATCTGAAAGAACAAAATTCAAAACAATCTAATATTATTCACACCAAATGAAGCATAATAAGGTATTCTTAACATAAAATAATTATTTGGAGGTATTATATACATTTAAATTTGGGAAATGCGCATTTAAATTAATATGTATGGAATTACAAGGGGTACCCATCTTTAACGTCAGTTTCTGAAAAAACAGCTACCACTGTGTTTGTAAGAAATAGATTTTTGAATTCCTGGGAAAATTCTACTACAGAAACAACTAACAGACCTTTTGCACTCAAAAACATAAATAAAACCCTCCGAGCTCTGGGACTACACAGCTCTGACTTTCTAGACGGCAGGAAGCTTCCTGGACCATAGCGAACTCCCCTTCCGGGACCGGGAATTTTGGATGCTAAGATTTCCGGCAAGTGTTATATCACTAGCTTTACTTTCTAACCTTTTTGTAGGAGTAAAAACGCATTTTCTTTACTTCCCACCTCTCTTATATTCTAGGAAATTATAAATGCGTATCGTAGACGATTCTTCTTTGAATGATTTTGAATTTAAAAGGGGTTAATAGTGTATTGTGTCTTATGTTTATGTAAATTATAACCGTATCGTAGACGATACTTCATTAAATGATTTTGAATTTTAAAGGTGTTGATAGTGTATTGGGTCTTCTATTCTATGAAATTATAACTGCGTATCGTAGACGATACATCTTTAATTTATTTTGAATTTTAAAGGTGTTGATAGTGTATTGGGTCTTGTTTTTGTGAATTATAACTGTGTATCGTAGACGATACTTCATTAAATGCTTTTGAATTATTAAGGCGTTAACATTTTACTGGGTCTTATGTTTATGTAAATTATAACTACGTATCGTAGACGATACTTCATTAAATGATTTTGAATTTTAAAGGTGTAAATAGTGTATTGAGTCTTATGTTTAGGTATATTATAACTGCGTATCGTAGACTATACTTCATTAAACGATTTAAAGTTTTAAAGGAATTAATACAATATTGTAGTGGGTCTTTTATGTTTATGTTAGCGCGTTCGTTTTTATTGCTAACGATGGAAAATTTATCTTACGACTGAAATATTAATTTATGAGAATAAAATTATGAAAAATTACGAGTTATCTTCCCCTTCTTTCCCAACGTTATCCCTACATTAGGGGTCGGTTGCCTTTTATAATTTGCCCTTGCAGTCATCAACCAGTTATTGGCGAGGGGCCTAACCTTTGACTTGACAGTCCAACTGCCAGGCAGCAGTTTCCTCAGTTATTGGCAGTGGGTCTAATCTTTTGTTAAAAAGCAAGACTACAAGACAGCAGCTGTCCTGTTAGTCGCTTTCTACGACACGCAGGACGTATGATTGTAGTATTCTTATACCCCTAGCACGGGATAAGTTATATAGGTGCATTCAATGAAATAAGATATTTCCCTTTTCAAGTAGAAACGTTGATACAGTCTTATAAAAGTTAATTTGCTGAAATGTTCTCTAAAGAGTTTATTATGTCCTGTTAAATCTTTTTCAAATGAATAGATGAGTTCCTCTATACCTTAGCCCCGGTTAGTTTTATGGAAATGCAAAGCATTTAATTGTCTGCATCGGGAAATAGAAATAGAAATACAAAGAAAGAAATGAAAGGAAGCCAGGTTTAACGGTCTTCCATAAATGGCCTCTCAAGCAAGACATAAAACCTGGTTTCATTTTTTTGACCCGGCCGTCAGTGTGACGTCACCTACTATAGTCTCGACTACGACTGTAGTGGGGGAAAGAATTCCTCTCTTCTGTTTATTTGTTTAATACTTCCTTCTCCTAACTCGTATTTACAAGTGTAAGCAACCCGTCAAAAATGACAGCTAAATATTTAGATAGATATACACCCTGAGACTCAACCCTTCCCACACCTTCCCCTTTTCTTAACTACAACCCGCTGGTTCGGCTGTTTGTGGGAGATTGGGGTTTCAGTATTTAGGCTACTTTTCGGGGGACCCGCTCTCACCATGGTATGACTATTCCTTCTCTCTCTTCCCGAGGGACAGGGAGAAACGGAGTAATCATACCATGGCAATGCTGCTCAGCGAGACAGGAAATAATTGTATTTATATGTAGAGCCAGCCACGTTCTCTTTATTCTTTTCCGCCTCCTGATTCGTATCATATAGTGTTTGTATTTCCTCATCTTCCTACCATCCTCTTTCCTACACTTCCCTTCACCTTCATCCCCTTTTCGTTCTACTTCTTTCATGGAATATTTTCAGACAACGTAAATAAAATCCAATGCAAATAGAGTAATTAGATATGATACTTATCTTGTTAATGCATTATAAACATCCATATCATAAATTCTTCTGATAATCTATAATCCAGAACCAAGTTTTGCTTCATTGAATAAGAAAATCTCTCTAATGCTTAGAATCCATTTTAGAATTGCTAGTTAGTTTGAGAGTCCAGTTTTTGTTTTAGCTATCTTTTTCTAGGTGTATTTTGTCAGTTGGATGAAAATAACGGGAAATCTTCATTTTGCGAAATATTTTCAATTGACCAGAATTCGCACTATTTTGGAGAAAATTTCTTCCTCTGGTTTCCATTTATATCTGTGGTTTATATAAAGAATGCAGTTCCAGGCTTTATAATGGTATCAAGTGTTTATAACAGATACTCTTCATATCCAAGTTAATTTATTCCGCAAAATGCACTAACGAAATTTCTATTACTCTCATGGATTTCTGTTCACGAAAGCAAACTATGTAAATGTATGTATAGGAGTCTCTCTCTCTCTCTCTCTCTCTCTCTCTCTCTCTCTCTCTCTCTCTCTCTCTCTCTCTCTCTCTCTCTCATATATATATATATAGATATATGCTTATATATATGTATATATATATACTGTATATATATACATACATACATACATACATACACACATACATACATACATACACTATATAACTATAGATAGGTAGATGGATATAGAGATAGATAATTGTTGTGTATTTGTGTATGCTTGTGTTTTTATGCATTCTTAAAGTTGGACTGAAATACATTATAGGAAACCCTCCCCATGATTAAGGAATTTATTGCAGACTAGGGTATCATTATGAGAGAGAGAGAGAGAGAGAGAGAGAGAGAGAGAGAGAGAGAGAGAGAGAGAGAGAGAGAGAGAGAGCGCGAGCACAGTCAACTGATATAGAAAATAGTAAACAGAATAATTGAAAACAGGATTAGCTTTAACGAAACTCTATGAAAAAAAGGAGAGAAAAATATTCAGTGCCTGCATGCAAATTCTCAGTAATCGAAAGCATTCATTATTTATTCCCCTATGTTGGTATCTGTATATTTGCCTTTGGAATCCCCACCTCCCCTTTCGACTACCCTTCCTTCCAAAACCTTTTCATCCCCTACCATTGCAATCATTGGCAGACGACCAACTGCAATCTACTTATTATAATTGGCATGTTACAAACGACATATGACAATCAACCTATAGTTTATATATGAAAGATTTATTTTAATGTTATTACTGTTCTTGAATTATTTGATCTTAATTATTCATTATTTCTCTTTAAGTATATTTATTTCCTGATTGCCTTCCCTTACTGGGCTATTTTTCCCTGTTGGAGCTCTTGGGCGTATAGCATCTTGCATTTCCAACTAGGGTTGTAGCTTAGCTAGTAGTAATAGTCATGATAATTATCATCATGATCATCATCATGATCATCATCTCCTACGCC
>NC_090729.1:184965434-184977934 GCF_036898095.1 Palaemon carinicauda | reverse complement strand
TATTATTATTATTAGTGGTGTGGTTGTTGTTGTTGTTGTTGTTGTTGTTGTTATTATTATTATTAATAACAGTCTACATAGAGTCTTGGCTTATAGCGTGGGATTCCAGGTTATTATTATTATTATTATTGTTGTTGTTGTTGTTGTTGTTAAGAACAGTCTTGATAGAGTTTTTTTTTAAAGTGTGGGATTCCAGGTTATTATTATTATTATTATTATTATTATTATTATTATTATTATTATTATTATTATTATTATTATTATTGTGGTTGTTGTTGTTGTTAATAACAGTCTCCATAGAGTCTTGGCTTATAGTGTGGGATTCCAGGTTATTATTATTATTGTTGTTGTTGTTGTTGTTGTTGTTGTTGATAACAGTCTACATAGAGTCTGCTTATACTGCGGGATTCCTGGTTATTATTATTATTATTATTATTATTATTATTATTATTATTGATGTTGTTGTTTTTGTTGTTAATAACAGTCTACATAGAGTCTTTGCTTACAGTGTGGGATTCCAGGTTATTATTATTATTATTATTATTATTATTATTATTATTATTATTATTATTAACAGTCTACATAGTGTGTGCTTGTAATGTGGGATTTCAGGTTATTATTATTATTATTATTATTATTATTATTATTATTATTATTATTATTATTATTATTATTGATGTTGTTGTTGTTGTTGTTGTTGTTGTTAATAACAGCCTACATAGAGTCTTTGCTTATAGTGTGGGATTCGATGTTATTATTATTATTATTATTATTATTATTATTATTATTATTATTATTATTATTATTATTATTATTATTATTATTATTGAACGGGAAAATTCAAAACATACCATATCTAATAAACAATTGAATTCAAGATTAGTATTCTCGAAAATTTAGTTGGAACATAATTTTGACGGATAAATCAAAAGACAAAAAGTGATAAATAAATATGGACAAAAGAAAACAAATACTATAGATATAAAGATTGTGTTTAGCAGCTTCGGGGCAGCGTTTGAATTTCCTTTTTGCATTGAACCTACATCTAATTATGGATAATCACTCTTATATTCTGCTATCTAATACAAATTTTAGAATTTTCCTAATGGAACTAAAACCTCAAATGAGAATTGCTGGACAAAAATACCAGTGAAACTTATCATAAAATGAAAAAATCTACTTTTGTGAAATTATTGTTTTCCAAGGTAAAAAAGAAGGAATCATCATTTGTTAAGGTATTGAATAATTACATCAATATTACTATGATCAATTACATTGTTAGGTAGGGTATATGTCCAATTATATACATCATTATTCACGTATACGTATCCGTGAAGTTAACCTAATGTCTCATACTTACAGATATAACATACATACATACATGCAAATATCCCATGCATATAATAGAATAGTTCAAACTTACAGTGAATATTTCTTATGTTGAATAGGCTGATGTAAATCTATTTATAGTTTAGATATGAAAGATCTGTTTTAATGTTACTGTCCTTAGAATATTTTATATTAACAGTTCATTACTTCCTATGTAGTTTATTTATTTATTTATTTCCTTTCCTGACTGGGCTATTTTTCTCTGTTGGAGCCCTTAGGCTTATAGCATCCTGCTTTTCCAACTAGGGTTGTAGCTTAACTAGTTGTAGTAATAATAATAGTAATCTTTTTGTCATTTAGGAAGCTAAAAGCACGATTCTCTGGTAAAACTTGCAAAATTCTAAAAGTAAAAACATTTTTTTAGATTAAAAGTTGAATAAAGATTTTTAAATGCATTGTATGGGGTCAAAACAGACTATATTGGTTTTTGTCTGATTGGTTAGGTATAGAACAAACATCATCATTGCTTACTCTAACCTCGCATTCCACACTGGCAAGAATTCTTCAAAATTATATAAATTGATTCACAAACCATCAGTCAATGAAAAGCTCTTTGTGCTAAATTGAATTAGAGAATTACAGTTACATAGGTAATTCATGTCAGGTAAATGCAAACATTGCTTCGTTGTAAATCAACTTTCTCCGAATTGGATCGTGTAAACAACAGAGCACAAAATGAGGAAATTTAAGTGAAATTAGATTAATTATTTATTATACAATTGAAAGTCCTTAATTCTTTACTTGTACCTGAGCCGTCAAAAATGATTTCTAAATATTTAGATTGACACACATCCAACACTTCCCATCCCCTCCCCCTTTTTTAACTACAACTCGTTAGATCGAAATTTTTTGGGAGATTGTGGTTTCCGAGTGTACTTCTTCGGGTACCCCCTCTCCCCAGGGTATAATTACTCCCTCTCCCTCCTACCTGAGCGTGGCAGAGAAGATATATATATATATATATATATATATATATATATATATATATATATATATATATACAATATATATATGCATATATATAAATATATATACATATATATATGTATATATATACATATACATATATATACATATATATGTATGTATATATATGAATGTATATATATATATATATATATATATATATATATATATATATATATATATATATATATATATATATATATATAAATATATATATGACCAGACACGATCCTCTTTATTATATAAGGGTGGTTTATGATATGATGATGCTAGCAAGGATATCCGCTAGACTGGAAAAATAATGATCCCTATTTTACTTTTTTTGTTATTCTTTATGTAATTCATATCTAGAAAACTTTATGCAGGTTTATGGGGAAGTATATAATTCAATAACTATGGAAATCTATTCATCTATTCAGGCGAATTAGTTTATTACTTTATATAATTTAAATAAATATCTTTATATATACATGAAATATACACACACGTGCACGCTCACATACACATGCGTACACACACATACACACATAAATATTATATATATATATATATATATATATATATATATATATATATATATATATATATACATACATTATAGATATGAATATGATTTTAATACACACACACACACACACACATATATATATATATATATATATATATATATATATATATATATATATATATATATATATATATATGTATATATATACGTATATATATATATATATATATATATATATATATATATATATATATGTGTGTGTGTGTGCATATATATATAATCATATACATATATATTAATATATATAATGCGCTTGTAAAAAGTGCTCTCAAATAGGTTAATAATATGCCATCTCAGATGCTAGATATAAAAATAATGTTATAAAGTGTAAGCCTGAATTTCACGCGAGTTTAAAAAAAAAGAAAAAAAAGAAGATTGTTAATAATCTACGTTAGAAAAATAATAAAAAAAGAGAGTACTGGATATCTTCAGCGACGAGTCATTTTATGAATCTCGCACGGAAGAGGCCCCCAGCTCATAATGGTGCGAGACCTCAGCTTAAAATGCATTTAGCAATTTTACAAGTCCTTCTTTGTCGGGTAACAAATGGCGATTCCCAGGCTCGGGGAAAATCTCAGGTCTTTCTTCTTTCGCTGACAGCTATGGTTCGTTAAGGGTTTATCCTTCAGTGATGTTATATTCAAGATGAGAATTTATTTTAGATAAAAATTCATTTATTTGTATAACTTTCTTTTTCTGTGTCACCAACGATCGCTAGAAAACAATGGAAGTTTTTGTTTATTAACTCCGCCAACAATGTTAGGAGAAGGTTATGTTTTTGCCCCCTGTTTGTCCATATGTTTGTTTGTTTATGAAAAATTTCCAGGCTACAATTTTAATTACAGAGTAGTGAAATTTTGGGGTATTAATTATTATGTTGAGACGTGGAAATTATTATTATTATTATTATTATTATTATTATTATTATTATTATTATTATTATTATTATTATTATTATTAGCTAAGCTACAACTCTAGTCAGAAAAGCAGGATGCTATAAGCCCAAGGGGTCCAATGAGGAAAGGAGACAAGGACATAAATAACCTACGAGAGAAGTAATGAACAATTAAATTATAAACGAGATATTTGCAATAACCAGTTCTTCTTTGCTAGCTTAGGTATTGCCACTGTCCCTTGCCTGTGAAATTCATGAGTCACCTTTAAACCACCGATCGCTTCGTCTCCCTTTTATTGTGTCAAGTAACTTTGGTCTAGGATGATTCATTTAGTGGTGTGGAGATTCGCTTTTATTCATAAATTCTTGACTTTCCTCGATTACGCAGAAGTTCCATGACACCTCCATACGTTGTATATTTTTATGTATATTTTTATTCATTCGGTTACATTGAAGTTCCATGACATCTTCATACATATATTTTGATGAATATTTTCATTCATTCGGTTACGTAGAAGTTCCATGACATCTTCATACGTTGTATATTTTGATGAATATTTTCATTCATTCGGTTACGTAGAAGTTCCATGACATCTTCATACGTTGTATATTTTGATGAATATTTTCATTCATTCGGTTACGTAGAAGTTCCATGACATCTTCATACGTTGTATATTTTGATGAATATTTTCATTCATTCGGTTACGTAGAAGTTCCATGACATCTTCATACGTTGTATATTTTGATGAATATTTTCATTCATTCGGTTACGTAGAAGTTCCATGACATCTTCATACGTTGTATATTTTGATGAATATTTTCATTCATTCGGTTAGGTAGAAGCTCCATGACACCTCCATACATCATATATTTTGATGTATATTTTCATTCATTCGTTCACCTTCATGCAATTAATTCCATTTCATTAAGCCAAGCACCTAGAAAGTATATACAATTCGTTACCTATAAAAAGATAATTTTTGTAATAAAATGCTAATGATCTTATCAATATCATAGATATAGGAATTATTATATAAGGTTTTTACACACAATGAATGAATAAATAATGGCATAATGAATAAATAAAAGGGATGGGGTTGCTGCCTGTAAAACAGAAATGTGATTCTCATTGTTTCTTAGTGAATACATCAAGCTAATGTATAAGAGCATAGATTTGGAAAAAGAAATGCATTTTTAGATCTTGTCATTAAAGTAAATAAGAAATGAATGGAAAATGACAAATGAAAACATTTCAAAATTATCAGTTATATTTGAGTCTTGGAGCAAAGTCTCTTAACTTTTAAAAATGTTACTTTAGATATTGAAATAGGATTTTGATACGATTTTAATATTCGATAGGAGAATTGTTTGGACAATTAAACAAAAAATTTATCTGATTTTTGTATTTCCTGCATAAAAAAAAGATAAAAACTTTTTTTTCATTAAATGATAAAGTCTATCATATAAAGTGTATATGGGCATGTACAAGTGCACTTCTGAATGTAATTTAAAAATATATTCTCAGAGAGTAAGGCAGGATATAGGATTCGAATTCATCATCTTTCTCGATACTTTTCATGAATTTTAATTTTCACATTAATCCTATTCAAATTTTATTCTGTCAATCAATTTTTATTGTATCAGAACAGAATAACTTTACTTATTCACCAACAAAAACACCTTCGTAGTTAGCCTATCCTAGTAACCGGTCTTTTATTAAACAATCATCAGCAATGTCACTTCCTAAGTTTAAACATCGCTCATGAATGGCAAAGGCAATAGACAGTGACAATGCCCTAGAAGAACAGTTTCCAAGAGACTGACCATATACAGTATATATTGTAAATGATCAGCCCCAAGTCACCCCTCCACCCAAGCTAGGACCATGGAAAGCTGGGCAATGGTTGCTGATGCCTCAGTTGGTAGAGCTACAGGTTCCCCCAAACCACCCACCCATCGCTAACTCACATGGATGGTGAGGTTGCAGACACTTGAAGAAACTATCGAGCTTGAGTGGGTCTCAAACCCCAGTATAGGAGATCGCTAGACAGGTACGTTTCCAATACGCAACCATAACCCTACCATACCCCTCTTATCATCCCTATAGATATACCAATATACCCATACCAATATAACATTACAGAAGTTTCTTATCATTAACATGAATTAATGGTCTTTATTTTTACTTTCATTGGCCTGTTTCAGTGACGAAAAGCTTTTAATGTGGGTATTTATTAAGAATAGACTTATTTTATGTAGCAGTGTAATATCGATCTCATTGTCCTATTCTATTGTTTAGTAACTAATTATGCCCCCCCCCCTCTCTCTCTCTCTCTCTCTCTCTCTCTCTCTCTCTCTCTCTCTCTCTCTCTCTCTCGCTTCGTGTATATATGTATATATATATATATGTATATATATATATATATATATATATATATATATATATATATATATATATATATGAATAAATATATACATGAATAAATATATACAGTATACATATATACATATATTTTTTTTGCCTGTGGGTGTGTCTGGAGTATGTATTTATAAATATTTAATAAATACATACATACATACATACATTCGAAGATTTGATAGATATCATCAGACCAATTTAAGGTATAATTAACCTTCCACGATTATCATGAACCATTATAAAAAGAATCCTCGTATCTTCTGATTTAATAACTCGCCTTCAGAGGAAACGTTTAATAAATCCCTCGCGATACTCTGGCTTACACAATTACCGTTAAGTTTTGTGACATTCCTCGATCCAAGACAATATTGTAAAGCAACCGAGCAGCTTTAAATCTAATTATTCCTACCCCACTTCATGTCAAGGGATGGCAGTCATGCATGCTACAGACGCTGGCGATATTGATCTGGCATAAATCGTTTGATCTCGGGGTGCCAGCGATTAAAAGAGAAGAACGCCTTGTAGGAGCCCTCAAGGGCTTAGTCAAAACATCCGGGGATTTTGCGAGATGGGAATTTAGGTGAATAGATGTGCAGCATAAAAAGGGAGCTGATACCTAACTGAATTTTATTTTTGGGGTATTTATCTTTGCTGAAGTTTTATTTTTTACGAATATCTAGTCTTTCTTTAGTCAAAACATCCGGGGATTTTGCGAGATAGGAATTTAGGTGAATAAATATTCCAGCATAAAAAGGGAGTTGATACTTAGCTGATTTTTATTTTTAGGTATTTATCGTTTTTGAAGTTTCATGTTTTAGGAATCTCATGTCTCTCCTTACTTAATTTTTATTAATGTTGTTTTATCGCTTCAACATAATGAGGAATTATTTTTCATAAATTTAATTTCTGGGGGATTTTTTGTCTCCCACTGATTTAATTTCTATTCTTCCTATATCATTGGTATTCCGATTTGGATAATCATTTAACCAACACATACAAATAATATTTACTGAACTTCTCACGAAATTTTGGAAGACCTTTATTATTATTATTATTATTATTATTATTATTATTGAACTAAGGAACCTCCGTAACGAGGCTATAATATTGATAATCAAAAGCCACAGTAATGTTAAAATATATTATTGTAAAATGGTAAAATTATACAAGGAGAGACTTTCGGATACTGCTCCGTATCCCTCTTCAGTCCTACTGACGGTTAAACAATGGAGTGATCGTTACAACAGTGAAAACAAACACCTTGATCCATCCGCCTTGAACCAGTTGTTATTATTATTTGTTTTCACTGTTGTAACGATCACTCCATTGTTTAACCGTCAGTAGGACTGAAGAGGGATACGGAGCAGTATCCGAAAGTCTCTCCTTGTATAATTTTACCATTTTACAATAATATATTTTAACATTACTGTGGCTTTTGATTATCATTATTATTATTATTATTATTATTATTATTTATTATTATTATTATTATTATTATAAATATAAGCCAAGCTACAATTCTAGTTGGAAAAGCAGGATGCAATAAGCCCAAGAGCTCCAACAGGAAAAAATAGCCTCGTGAGGGAAGGAAATCCGTAAACTACATGAGAAGTAATGAATAATTGATTATATATATATATATATATATATATATATATATATATATATATATATATATATATATATATATATATATATATATATATATATATATATATAATATCGGACGATAATGCCATAAAAATAATATTCACCTTAATCAATAATCCAATTTATATTCTGTTAATTATCAATGATTAATTAAGTGTACCGGTGCTCCCATTGTCTTCATGAGTACCTTATTACTAATTTCAAGGAACCAAAAAATTTTCCCCCCTTATTTTGGGGTATAATTTTAAGGGAACTAAAATTTTCACCCCTATTTTTCGGTACAATTTTAAGGGACCCAATTTTTTTTCCACTTATTTTCCGGTATAATTTTAAGGGACCCAAAATTTTTCCACTTAATTTACGGTATAATTTTAAGGGACCCATTTTTCCCTTTATTTTTTAGCATAATTTTAAGGGACCTAAATTTTTCCCCTTACTTTCCGGTGTAATTTTAAGGGACCCAGAATTTTTCCCCTTATTTTACGGTATGGTTTTAAGGGACCCAAATTTTTCCCCTTATTTTCCGGTATAGTATTAAGGGACAAATTTTTTCCTTTATGTTCCAGTATAATTTTAAGGGACCCAAACTTTTCTCCTTATTTTCTGGTATAATTTTTAGGGACCCCAAGTATTTTTCCCTTATTTTCCGGTATAATTTTAAGGGACCCAAGAGATATTTAAATATGAATAAAAAATAGTAATGTCAGAGAGAGAGAGAGAGAGAGAGAGAGAGAGAGAGAGAGAGAGAGAGAGAGAGAGAGAGAGAGAGAGAGAGAGAGAGAGAGAGAACTTAGGATATAAATGAAAACTATTACTGTCAGGAAAAAGAGAGAGAGCATAGTATATGAATAAAAATTAGTACTGTCAGCGAGAGAGAGAGAGGGAGAGCATAGTATATGAATAGAAATTAGTACTCTTAGAGAGAGAGAGAGAGAGAGAGAGGAGAGAGAGAGAGAGAGAGAGAGAGAGGAGGAGGAGAGAGAGAGAGAGAGAGAGAGAGAACTTAGGATATAAATGAAAACTATTACTGTCAGGAAAAAGAGAGAGAGCATAGTATATGAATAAAAATTAGTACTGTCAGCGAGAGAGAGAGAGAGGGAGAGCATAGTATATGAATAGAAATTAGTACTCTTAGAGAGAGAGAGAGAGAGAGGGAGGAGAGAGAGAGAGAGAGAGAGAGAGAACTTAGGATATAAATGAAACTATTACTGTCAGGAAAAAGAGAGAGAGCATAGTATATGAATAAAAATTAGTACTGTCAGCGAGAGAGAGAGAGGGAGAGCATAGTATATGAATAGAAATTAGTACTCTTAGAGAGAGAGAGAGAGAGAGAGAGGAGAGAGAGAGAGAGAGAGAGAGAGAGAGAGGGAGAGAGAGAGAGAGAGAGAGAGAGAACTTAGGATATAAATGAAAACTATTACTGTCAGGGAAAAAGAGAGAGAGCATAGTATATGAATAAAAATTAGTACTGTCAGCGAGAGAGAGAGAGAGGGAGAGCATTAGTATATGAATAGAAATTAGTACTCTTAGAGAGAGAGAGAGAGAAGAGGAGGAGAGAGAGAGAGAAGAGAGAGAGAAGAGGAGGGAGAGAGAGGAGAGAGGGAGAGAGAATGAGAGAGTCTGAGAGAGAGAGAGAGAGGGGGAAGGATATTCAAAACTTCCTTGAAATAGCCCAGATGGAAAGATTGACAAAAATAAACAGGGGCAAAAGCGAGCTTTACTGACTGCAAAAGAAGATCTTTGTTTGCTTTAACTCTGGCAAAAATCTCAAATCCACTTCTGGTGCCTTTTTTTTTTTCCTCCTGGACATTTCTTATGGTTTTTTTATGCAAAGATTATCCGGGAATAAGATTCTAGAATATATATATTATATATATATATATATATATATATATATATATATATATTATATATATATATATATATATATATATATATATATATATAATATATATATATATATATTATTTTTTTTTTTTTTTTGGTGTCCTTTACGTGTATATTATAATTTATTTTGAATTTTAAAATCTTAATTGCGTGAGTTGTACGTTTTTCGGTAGTTTTGTAAGAAAAATAGTTTTTTATGATTTAGTCATAATTATTAAGTTTTGATTGTTTCTTATATTGATTTGGGAATTATTTGTTTGTATAATTTTACGTTGTTCGCAAGTGATAATAATAGCAAAAAGGAATATGATAATCAGAAAAAAATTGATAATTAGGAAAAAATATTGTCCGGAAGTATCCTATAAAAACTGAAAATATTCCCAATTTTCAAAATGCATAAATCATTTATCCAAAACTTAAGATGTTTCAAAAATTAAATTCATTTCCATTACTTGAACATGAAAAATTCTTTCCAATTTAACCATTTTCAAAATTCCTAAATCAAGCTATGCTTAGCTTTCAAAGTCACGAAAGACATTAAATTTCATTCCAGTACTTAAACGTATGAATAAAAATCTTCCCACTGACCTTCCTCTACGAACGCTTAAGAAAAGTAGAGTAGCTCATTTGACCTCATTGGGTGTTGGCTGAATAAGACTTTGTGTGGGGCCAGCGACCAAGCACAATGGCCTGGTCTGGCGAGCGTACCGCTGCAGAGTCCTAGAGGTTGGCCTGATTGTGTTGTGGCGATGCAGGAAAGGAGGAGTCTACAAGGAAACAAATGCCTGCCCCACAAGTCAAAATGTCTAATTCTAAAGGATGGGGGAAAAACTGCAATGAAATGTGGACTTCCGGTAGGAAAGTGTGGCGTTTTTTCTTCTTTTTAGTGTTTTTGCTTACTGTCAATAGGCGTAGGATGAAGTTTTGTGAATAGAGAGAAATGTGAATAAAAATATTCATCTGGGAGAATGGGCTTTTTTGGTTTGTCAGAGATGATGGTGATGATAATGATGATGATGATGAAGAAGAAAAGACAAAGGGAGGTTTTGTGGAATGGAGGAAATGTGAATAAAAATATTTATCTGGGAGAATGGGCCTTTTGGGTATGTCAGAGATGATGGTGATGATGATAATGATGAAAAAGACGAAGGGGAGTGTTTTTTTTTTTTGAATGGAGAGAAATGCAAATAAAATGATATTTCATGTGGGGAGAAAGAGTTTTTGGTATGTCATTATAACGAAGACCAAGTGACACTATTAGCATATAATCCTTTTGATTTGTTATTTAAAAGTTAATTTTCATGTCACTCCTTCAGTCAATATTTGATATTGCTGATGTACTCTTCTTACCCTTTATCTCGTGTCTCCATGCCAGGAAAGAGAAAATGTTTCAGAGTAATTCATATAAAATTCTAATCATTATCATTAGCTAAGCTAGAACCCTAGTTGGAAAGCAGGATGCTATAAGCCCAAGGGCTCCAACAGGAAAAAAAGAGCCCAGTGGGTAAAGGAAATAAGGAAATAAACTACGAGAGAAGTAATGAACAATTAAAATAAATTTTAAGAACAGTAACAAAATTAAAATAAATTTTAAGAACAGTAACAAAATTAAAATAGATCTTTCATGAATGAATTGAAACTTAAAACCAAAATAAAAAAAAACGAGAAATATGATGAAATAGTGTGCCCTAGTGTACCTTCTTGCAGTTTTATGTGAACTTATTTTGTTCCTTAAGTGTTCTCTCGACCTTTTAGTGCATATATCATTAAGACTTTTGGCATTTAAGATACGCTTTGAACTACAAAGCATACGCCATGCACCAAGTATTAGAGAGAGAGGAGAGAGAGAGGAGAGAGAGAGAGATGAAGAGAGAGAGAGAGAGAGAGAGAGAGAGCGCCCGGCCTGATTCTTTTGGTAATCTTGATGATGATAAGGTATTTTCATCTACTGATACCACGACTTGAACTTTTTAGTTCAAGGTAGGAAGACAAAACTGTTAGATTATGAAATGAGAGAGAGAGAGAGAGAGAGAGAGAGAGAGAGAGAGAGAGAGAGAGAGAGAGAGAGAGAGAGAGAGGAGAGAGGAGAGAGAGCCGGAGGTCAATCAGGAACTTCATGCTGCAGGTGAAAAAGGATTAATCGGCCAGCAAAATTATTGCCACCGAAAATATAAGTTTTGCCTAAAATGAAGAAAACTCTGCCCGTGCTAATGAAGATGAATGGCATGCGCGATATTTTAAAACTAATGATATGCCATTATGACATTGCGCCATAGTTGGAAACACATATTTTGAAAAGCCCACCTAATCTTAGAATCTTGGGAAATGAAATATAGATGTGATATAAAATGGAGACTACGTAGATAAATCCTCTTTTTATTTTACGAGTTTGATAGAGTAATTGTTAACTGCAGTTTAATAATTGTTGCTGAAATGACAGATTTAAAAAAAGTATATATATATTATATATATATATATATGTGTGTATATATATATATATTATATATATATTTACATATATATTTATATATATATATATATATATATATATATATATATATATATATATATATATATATATACACACACACGCAGTTCTCTCCATCCCTCGGGTAAGGGGAGACGGAATGGTATACCCTGGTGAGAGGAGGAATGTGTGGGTATCTATCTAGATATTTAGCCGTCATTTTGGACGAGGGTACGTACATCAGTCATCTACATAGAAT
>NC_090729.1:184943822-184964934 GCF_036898095.1 Palaemon carinicauda | reverse complement strand
TAACTGTGTATCGTAGACGATACTTCATTAAATGCTTTTGAATTATTAAGGCGTTAACATTTTACTGGGTCTTATGTTTATGTAAATTATAACTACGTATCGTAGACGATACTTCATTAAATGATTTTGAATTTTAAAGGTGTAAATAGTGTATTGAGTCTTATGTTTAGGTATATTATAACTGCGTATCGTAGACTATACTTCATTAAACGATTTAAAGTTTTAAAGGAATTAATACAATATTGTAGTGGGTCTTTTATGTTTATGTTAGCGCGTTCGTTTTTATTGCTAACGATGGAAAATTTATCTTACGACTGAAATATTAATTTATGAGAATAAAATTATGAAAAATTACGAGTTATCTTCCCCTTCTTTCCCAACGTTATCCCTACATTAGGGGTCGGTTGCCTTTTATAATTTGCCCTTGCAGTCATCAACCAGTTATTGGCGAGGGGCCTAACCTTTGACTTGACAGTCCAACTGCCAGGCAGCAGTTTCCTCAGTTATTGGCAGTGGGTCTAATCTTTTGTTAAAAAGCAAGACTACAAGACAGCAGCTGTCCTGTTAGTCGCTTTCTACGACACGCAGGACGTATGATTGTAGTATTCTTATACCCCTAGCACGGGATAAGTTATATAGGTGCATTCAATGAAATAAGATATTTCCCTTTTCAAGTAGAAACGTTGATACAGTCTTATAAAAGTTAATTTGCTGAAATGTTCTCTAAAGAGTTTATTATGTCCTGTTAAATCTTTTTCAAATGAATAGATGAGTTCCTCTATACCTTAGCCCCGGTTAGTTTTATGGAAATGCAAAGCATTTAATTGTCTGCATCGGGAAATAGAAATAGAAATACAAAGAAAGAAATGAAAGGAAGCCAGGTTTAACGGTCTTCCATAAATGGCCTCTCAAGCAAGACATAAAACCTGGTTTCATTTTTTTGACCCGGCCGTCAGTGTGACGTCACCTACTATAGTCTCGACTACGACTGTAGTGGGGGAAAGAATTCCTCTCTTCTGTTTATTTGTTTAATACTTCCTTCTCCTAACTCGTATTTACAAGTGTAAGCAACCCGTCAAAAATGACAGCTAAATATTTAGATAGATATACACCCTGAGACTCAACCCTTCCCACACCTTCCCCTTTTCTTAACTACAACCCGCTGGTTCGGCTGTTTGTGGGAGATTGGGGTTTCAGTATTTAGGCTACTTTTCGGGGGACCCGCTCTCACCATGGTATGACTATTCCTTCTCTCTCTTCCCGAGGGACAGGGAGAAACGGAGTAATCATACCATGGCAATGCTGCTCAGCGAGACAGGAAATAATTGTATTTATATGTAGAGCCAGCCACGTTCTCTTTATTCTTTTCCGCCTCCTGATTCGTATCATATAGTGTTTGTATTTCCTCATCTTCCTACCATCCTCTTTCCTACACTTCCCTTCACCTTCATCCCCTTTTCGTTCTACTTCTTTCATGGAATATTTTCAGACAACGTAAATAAAATCCAATGCAAATAGAGTAATTAGATATGATACTTATCTTGTTAATGCATTATAAACATCCATATCATAAATTAATTCTGATAATCTATAATCCAGAACCAAGTTTTGCTTCATTGAATAAGAAAATCTCTCTAATGCTTAGAATCCATTTTAGAATTGCTAGTTAGTTTGAGAGTCCAGTTTTTGTTTTAGCTATCTTTTTCTAGGTGTATTTTGTCAGTTGGATGAAAATAACGGGAAATCTGCATTTTGCGAAATATTTTCAATTGTCCAGAATTCGCACTATTTTGGAGAAAATTTCTTCTTCTGTTTTCCATTTCTATCTGTGGTTTATGTAGAGAATGCAGTTCCAGGCTTTATAATGGTATCAAGTGTTTTTAATAGATACTCTACACATCCAAGTTAATTTATTCCACAAAATGCAGTAACGAAATGTGTATTACTCTCATGGATTTCTGTTCACGAAAACAAAATATGTAAATGTATGTATAGGAGCCTCTCTCTCTCTCTCTCTCTCTCTCTCTCTCTCTCTCTCTCTCTCTCTCTCTCTCTCACTCATTATATGTATATATATGCTTATATATATGTATATATATATATATATATATATATATATACATACATACATACATACATACATACATACATACATACATATATAACTATAGTTAGGTAAATGGATATAGAGATAGAGGATTGTTGTGTATTTGTGTATGCTTGTGTTTATGCATTCTTAAAGTTGGACTGAAATACATTATAGGAAACACTCCATAATTAAGGGATTTATTTTAGACTAGGGTATCATTATGAGAGAGAGAGAGAGAGAGAGAGAGAGAGAGAGAGAGAGAGAGAGAGAGAGAGAGAGAGAGAGAGAGAGAGAGAGCACAGTCAACTGATGTAGAAAATAGTAAACAGAATAATTGAAAATAGGATTAGCTTAAACGAAACTCTATGAAAAAGGAAAGAAAAATATTCAGTGCCTGCATGCAAATTCTCAGTAATCGAAAGCATTCATTATTTATTCCCCTATGTTGGTATCTGTATATTTGCCTTTGGAATCCCCACCTCCCCTTTCGACTACCCTTTCTTCCCCAACCTTTTTATCCCCTAGCATTGCAATCATTTGCAGACGACCAACTGCAATCTACTTATTATAATTGGCATGTTACAAACGACATATGACAATCAACCTATAGTTTACATATGAATGGTATTTATTGATGTTATTACTGTTCTTAAATTATTTCATCTTAATTATTCATTATTTCTCTTTTAGTATATTTATTTCCTGATTTCCTTCCCTTACTGGGCTCTTTTTCCCTGTTGGAGCTCTTGGGCGTATAGCATCTTGCATTTCCAACTAGGGTTGTAGCTTAGCTATATAATGATAATCATCATCATGATCATCATCTTCTACGCCTATTGACGCAAAGGGCCTCTGTTACATTTCGCCAGTCTTCTCTATCTTGAGCTTTCAGTTCAATTCTTCTCCAGTCATCATCTACTTCTCGCTTCATAGTCCTCAGCCATGTAGACCTGGGTCTTCCAAATCTTCTATTGCCTTGTGGAGCCCAGTTGAAAGCTTGGTGAACTCCCGCTATTTAATTCCTAATATTCTTCTGAGGGCGTTGTTCTCAAATCTACAAAATCTGTTGGCGATTGTTTCATTGTCATACCATGACTCATGTCCTTACAGTAACACTGATCTCACTAAACTGATATATGCCTGATTTTTATGTGTAATTTCAGGCGATTTGATTTACAAGTTTTACTTAACGTAGCCATTGTCTTGTTTGCTTTTTTCAATCTTTCACCAACCTCTAATTGTAAACAGCCTGTATTAGAGATCATAGTAATTAAATGCTTAATCCTTTTTTTCTAATGATATTTCATTTTCTATTGCATATTCTGCTCTCATCATCTCTGTCTTTCTTCTATTTATCTTGAGCCCAACCTCGCGTGACATTTTCTGCATTCTGGTAAGCAAGTATTGCAAATCCTGTGGTGTTCTGCTAATAAGTACGGCATAATCAGCATACTCTAGGTCAGCTAATTTCCTAATACCAATCTAGTCAATCCTTTTCCACCATCTTCAACTGTTCTACGCATTACAAAATCCATGAAGAGTATAAACAACCTAGGTGATAACACATTCCCTTGGAGCATTCCGCTGTTCATTGGAAATTCGTTTGATAGGACTCCATTAACATTAATTTTACAAATACGGATAATAATAATGATAAATTATCTATCTATGGCAATCGACAATTTATAAGAGATCTAATGCATTGGTACATTTCAATGGACCTATTATAGTTGATTTACCGTAATTGACAAATTGTAATCAACCTTTTGCAGTCCTGCTCTGTACTGTCAACCCATTCTATTCAACTTATTGAAATTGAATATTATAAGTAACATTTGGTGATCGACCTATTATTGTTATTATTACTATTTTTATTGTTGTTGTTGTTGTTGTTGTTACTAGCTAAGCTACAACCTTAGTTGGGGAAGCAAGGGCTCCAAGAGGAAAAATTAACCCATTGAGGAAAGGAAATACAGGACATAAATACAATACAGAAGTAATGAACAATTAAAATAAAATATCTTAAGAACAGCAACATTACATGATGTCTTGCATATTTAAACTATAAAAAAAAAAAAAAAAAAAAAACAGGAGGAAGAGAAACAAGATTGAATAGCATGCCCGAGTGTACACTAACGGAAATATTGAAATTAACCCTTTGTAATTGACCTATTGCAGTTGACCTATTTAAATTGACCCTTTGTAAATGACCTGTCACCATCGACTCTTTACATTTGACCTTTTCGAA
Source organism: Palaemon carinicauda (assembly GCF_036898095.1). Classification (NCBI taxonomy): domain Eukaryota; kingdom Metazoa; phylum Arthropoda; class Malacostraca; order Decapoda; family Palaemonidae; genus Palaemon; species Palaemon carinicauda. The sequence goes on along the minus strand of NC_090729.1, from coordinate 184,960,597 downwards.
GGGTTGGCAGTGAGCTGATTTTGACAAGTGCAGCTTTTGGGAGATTTTAGTTACTGTCAAAACACATCAATTTGTTACTGGGCAGATTACTATTAATTAGAAAACTCTACATGTTAATCTATTTTATCTGCATTAATTGTGATGCATAATTAGCGTAGGATAAAACAAGCCTTTTTGATAAATATGTCAGATTAAAATAGATCAGCCTAATGTACGCGGTAGGTTGTTGATTGCTTATTCATAAGTATACAAATGATATTTTGTTTAGCTTAAAAATCTCTGATGTTGATGTTACTTTCCATGGGACCCTGGTGCTTTTTGTTATTTCAAAAAGGCCCCTGATATTCTTCATTAGTTCCTAGTTACTTTTGCCAAAATCTGTTTCTTCGTTTATTTATTTGTTTGTTTATTTTTGAGCAACTTTGCATAAAAACTAATGTACCGATTTTGACCAAACTTTGTAGACATGTTGGGTAAGATCCAAGGATGATTCTGTAACATTACGGGTAAAGTACAATAAACTATAAGTACGCAGCGGTACTTCGAAATAGTTGCAATGTTAAATAAATAGCAAATATTTTGTTAGATTATTTTTGTATATGAACAACATTACGTAAAAACTACCAGACCAATTTCAGCGAAACTTGATGGACATGCGGGGTATGACCCCAGGACAAATCCATTAGATTTTGAAGAAAATCTATCGAAGTACAAGTACGCAGTGGAGATGAAAGATTTAAAGGCCGCTCATGAATGGCAGGGGCAAGTGACAGTGACATTGCCCTATCGGGTAGGACAATGCCCTAGAGACTGACCATATATATATATATGTATATATATATATATATATATATATATATATATATATGTATATATATATATATACATATATATATATATATATATATATATATATATATATATATATATATATATATATATATGATCAGCGCCCAAGCCCCCTCTCCACCCAAGCTAGGACCAAGGAGGGCCAGGCAATGGCTGCTGATAGCTCAGCAGATAGAACTGTAATTCCCCCCAAAACCCCCCATCCTTAGCTCACAAGGATGATGAGGTTGTAGCGACCAAAGAAACTAACGAGCTTGATTGGGACTCGAACTCCAATCTGGCGTTCACCAGTTACCACATCGGCAACCACAACCCTAAGAACAACATAAGGTCTGCTTGGTGTAGCGAAGGCATGCTCTCTGCTGAATGACCCTCTAGTTTACAATGGGTCCTTATTCTGTTTATCACTTAGCAAATGGCCTTGAAATGTATTATTACTTTGAAAAAGGTAATGCGATTGCTTATCATGACGTTGCTCGCGACTTTATAAAAGGCGATGATTGTTTAGCTTCTTAGCAATGAGCTGGCGATAGGAAGCTACATACATTCAGCTTTTATTAATTTGTATTATTAATCTATAAAAACAGGAAATTAGTTTTTATATGTATAGAAATTGATTTAAGTATCATATAACTGATAGTGAATGGCATCGAGATAGTCTCTCTCTCTCTCTCTCTCTCTCTCTCTCTCTCTCTCTCTCTCTCTCTCTCTCTCTCTCTCTCTCTGCATATATTATAAATTATTTATGTGTATCTATGCATGTATATTAATAGTTTATATATATATATATATATATATATATATATATATATATATATATATATATATATATATACACACACAGTATATGTGTGTGCGTATTCATATATGTATGTGATATGTGTACAGGTATAAGCACGCAAAATGATCTAAGCCATTAACTTCCTCCTTGCAAAACAGAAAGAAAACCCATACGTTTTGTATTAAAGAAACACTGAACATCAAAATCGAGAACCAAGGAGTTTGTATCCATTTGAACCGGATTTCACTGCGGTATCACTAATTAATTTAAAGGGTTAAAAGTTAACCCCACCTCATACACGCGAGAATCTTTGAAGATTCCGAAATCTTATTACAACTAGAACTCATCCAACATTGCCGGTTTGGGTTCATGGAATTACTTGCTATGGTTAGATCGACTCTATTCTTATTAAGCATGATATGTGGTGTCATCAGATATATATGCATATATATTATATATTTTATATGTATATATATATGTGTGGTTTTATGTATATGTATATATGTATTTTTATATAAATGTTAGTATATATATGTGTGTATATATATATATATATATATATATATATATATATATATATATATATATATATATATATATATAATATATATATAGACAAACACAATCATATATGTGTGTCTACATTCATACATAAACATATATACATATACTTTATATATGCATATATACTATATATATATATATATATATATATATATATATATATATATATATATATAATGTAAATATGTTTACACAAATTTCTATGTCTTTTGGTTCTCTCGTATTGCGTTAACATTATATAAATGCATGTGTGTGTGTGATGTATATAACAAGAAATTATTATAAAGCGAAATAGTGTTTTCAAGGCCGCATAAACAATTGTTTACAAGCAATTGTCGGCAAATACAATTCCCACAAATAAACACTAAACACTGTACCATCCATGTATCATAAAGAGATACAGCATACAAAACGTTTATAGTTCACAATAGAATTATCCTGTTAAATTATAATTGCAATTGTAATGGCCTCACTAGAAAATCCTTGTAATCGCTAGGGGACTTCAAACCCTAGAAACTCAATAAATCTGTCAGGGAAAAACAAATGGCCCCTCCCCCCAAAAAAAAAATGCTCTGACCTTTATCGCATATACCTGAACTTACAGTCATTAATGTTGGCAATGTGCTTTCGTTCATTAGCTGATATTCCATTAGTGTTTAAAGCAGGCCCCTTCATACGTGTAATGGGGTTCTGGTGCATTTATGCACTCGTTCATCCGATATTTAATGACGACATCAGTTTGGCGGTTGTGTGGGGCTGTTTAGCTCCCCATAAAATCCTCGCAATGCAATAGTAATAATTGGCAATAATCATTAGTGCTTGTTTTTTCCAATGCATCAGTGGGGTGGGTTGAACGTTGCTTTAAATGTACGTTGTTTTTCTTTTGGGTAGGTTGTTGAATCTGGTAACTTTTGTTTTTACTTGTGTGAATTATTATTATTATTATTATTATTATTATTATTATTATTATTATTATTATTATTTTTATTATTATTATTGTTGTTGTTGTTGTTGTTGTTGTTGTTGTTAATCACAGTCTACATAGTCTTGGTTTATAGTGTGGGATTCCAGGTTGTTGTTATTATTATTATTATTATTATTATTATTATTATTATTATTATTATTATTATTATTCCTAAAAGTTCAAACCTTACCATACATGATAATCCATCAAATTCAAGGTTAGTGTTCTAGAAAATTAAATAGGACCATAATTTTGACTAATTAAAAAAAAAAATAAACAAATATGAAAAATAGAAAAATAGATATAAAGGTTTTATTTAACAACTTAGTGGCATCGCTCGAATTTCCATATTACATTGAACCTACATCCAATTATGGATAATTACACTTATATCCTGCTATTCAATACAAATTTTAGAATTTTCCTAATGGAACTAAAACCTCAATGAAAATTGCTGGACAAAAATACCAGTGAAACTTATCATAAAATGAAAAAATCTACTTTTGTGAAATTAGTGTTCTCCAATGTAAAAAAAGATGAATAATGTGTTAAGATATTGAATAATTAAATCAATATGATTATAATCGATAACATTGTTAGGTCTTGTATGTGTCCAATTATATACACCATTACTCACATGTAAGTACCCTTGAAGTTAACCCAATGTCTGATACATACATACATACTTACATACATGGAAATATTCCATGCATGTATTAGGATAGTTCAAACTTACTTACAGTGACTATTTATTATGTTGAACAGGCTGATGTAAGTCCCTCTTTATAGTTTATGTATATGAAAAATACATTTTAATGTTATTGTTCTTGAAATAGTCTATATTAAGTGTTTATTACTTCTTATGTAGTTTATTACTTTATTTCCTTTCCTCATGGGCTCTTTATCCCTGTTGGAGCTTTGGGCTTATAGCATCCTGCTTTTCCAACTAGGGTTGTAGCCTAACAAGTTGTAGTAATAGTAATAGTAGTAATATTTTAATTTTTTTCTGATTGGTTACATAAAGAACAAACAACATCATCGCAAACTGGCGAGAATTCTTCAAAATTATATAAACTGATTCACAGACCATCAATCAATGAAAAGCTCTTTGTGCTAAATTCCATTAGAGAATTACAGTTACATAGGTAATTCATGTCAGGCAAATGCAAACATTGCTTTGTTGTAAATCACATTTCTCCGAATTGGATCGTATAAACAACGGAGCACAAAATGAGGAAATTTAAGTGAAATTCGATTAATGATTTATTATACAATTGAAAATGCTTTATTCTTTACTAGTGTACCCGAGCCGTCAAAAATGACATCTAGATGTTTAGATAGACACACACATTCAACCCCTGCCACCCCCTACCCCTTTTTAACTACAACTCGCTGGTTCGACTTTTTGTTGGAGATTGTGGTTTCCGAGTGTACCTCTTCGGGTAACCCCTCTCACCAGGGTATAACTACTCCCTCTGCCTCCTACCTGAGCGTGGCAGAGAAGATATATATATATATATATATATATATATATATATATATATATATATAATATATATTTATCTATCTATCTATCTATCTATATATATATATATATATATATATATATATATATATATATATATATATATATATATATATATATAGCCAGACACGTTCCTCTTTATTATATAAGGGTGGGTTATGATATGATGATGTGAGTAATGATATCCGCTAGACAAAATATAATGATCCCTATTTTACTTTTTTTCCTATTCCTTATGTAATTCATATCTAAAAAACTTTATGCAGAATTATGGGGAAGTATATAATTCAATAATTATGGAAATCCATTCTTCTATTCAGGCGAATTAGTTTATTACTTTATATAATTTAAATAAATATTCTTATAAATATATGAAATATACACACACGTGCACGCACACATACACACGTGTACACACACACACATATCTATATATATATATATATATATATATATATATATATATATGTGTGTGTGTGTGTGTGTGTGTGTATATATACAGTATATATAATCATATACATATATATTAATATATATAATGCGCATGTAAAAAATGCTCTCAAATATGTTAGTAATATGCCATCTCAGATGCTAGATATAAGAATAATGTTATAAAGTGTAAGCCTGAATTTCACGCGAGTTGAAAAAAAAAGAAATTTGTTAATAACCTACGTTAAAATTATATATAAAAAAAGAGAGTACAGGATATATTCAGCGACGAGTCATTTTATGAATCTCACACGGAAGCGCAAGACGCCCCCAGCTCATAATGGTGCGAGACCTCAGCTTAAAATGCATTCAGCAATTTTACAAGTCCTTCTTTGTCGGGTAACAAATGGCCGTTCCCAGGCTCGGGGAAAATCTCAGGTCTTTCTTCTTTCGCTGACAGCTATGGTTCGTTAAGGGTTTATCCTCCAGTGATGTTATATTCAAGATAAGAATTTATTTTAGATAAAAATTCATTTATTTGTATAACTTTTTTCTGTGTCACCAACGATCGCTAGAAAACAAGGAAGTTTTTTTATTAACTCCGCGAACAATGTTAGGAGGAGGTTATGTTTTTTCCCCTGTTTACCCGTTTGTTTGTAGGTTTGTTTGTTTATGAAAAATTGCCAGGCTACAATTTTAATTACAGAGTAGTGAAATTTTCGGGTATTAATTGTTATGATGAGACGTGGAAGTGATTATTATTATTATTATTATTATTATTATTATTATTATTATTATTATTATTATTATTATTATTATTATGTAAGCTACAACTCTAGTCAGAAAAGCAGGATGCTATAAGCCCAAGGGGTCCAATGAGGAAAGGAGACAAGGAAATAAATAACCTATGAGAGAGATAATGAACAATTAAATTACAAACGAGATATTTGCAATAACCTGTTCTTCTTTGCTAGCTTAGGTATTGCCGCTGTACCTTGCCTGTGAAATTCATGAGTCACTTTTAAACCACCGATCGCTTCGTTTCCCTTTTATTGTGTCAAGTAACTTTGGTCTAGGATGATTCATTTAGTGGTGTGGAGATTCGCTTTTATTCATAAATTCTTGACTTTCCTCGATTACGTAGAAGTTCCATGACACCTTCAAACATTGAATATTTTTATGTATACTTTCATTCATTCGGTTACGTAAAAGCTCCATGACATAGCCTATTCATACATTGCATATTTTGATGAATATTTTCATTCATTCGGTTACGTAAAAGTTCCATGACATAGCCTATTCATACATTGCATATTTTGATGAATATTTTCATTCATTCGGTTACGTAGAAGTTCCATGACATCTTCATACATTGTATATTTATGTATATTTTCATTCATTCGGTTACGTAAAGTTCCATGACATATTTTGATGAATATTTTCATTCTTTCGGTTACGTAGAAGCTCCATGACACCTCCATACATCATATATTTTGATGTATATTTTCATTCATTCGTTCACTTTCATGCAATTAATTCTATTCCATTACGCCAAACACCTAGAAATTATATACAATTCGTTACCTAGAAAAAAATAACCTGTAAGAAAAATAACTTTTAAATTCGTGAAAAGTTTAGAATGATTGTTGTTACAACATTTCCTGAAACTAGAAGCTAGCTTTGCATGGATCATATTTGCCACCCCACTAATTAATGTAAAGTAAGCCACAGTACAAAGTTTGTAACACGTTTTCTTCTCTTACTTAATTTGCATAATGAAATTAGCAAACGGTTCCTGGCCAATGTGCTAAAAGGTCCACAATCATTTTTGCTTCCCGAATAAATAGCTATAAAAAAGATAATTTTTGTAATAAAAGGCTAATGATCTTATCAATATCATAGATTTAGGAATGATTGGATAAGGTTTTTACACACATAATGAATAAATAATGGCATAATGAATGAATAAAAGGGATGGGATTGCTGCCTGTAAAATAGAAATGTGATTCTCACTGTTTCTTAGAGAATACATCAAGCTAATGAATAAGAGCATAGATTTGGAAAAGAAATGCATTTTTAGGTCTTGTCATTAAAGTAAATAAGAAATGAATGGAAAATGAAAACATTTCAGAATTATCAGTTATATTTGAGTCTTGGAGCAAAGACTCAACTTTTAAAAATGTTACTTTAGATATTGAAATAGGATTTTAATACGATTTTAATATTCTATAGGAGAATTTTTTGGACAATTAAACAAAAAAATATTTGAATTTTGTATTTCCTGCATAAAAAAAGAAATAAAAACTTTTTTTTTCATTAAATGATAAAGTCTATCATATAAAGTGTATATGGGCATTTACAAGTGGACTACTGAATTTAATTTAAAAATGTATTCTCAGAGAGTAAGGCAGGATATAGGATTCGAATTCATCATCTTTCTCGATACTTTTCATGAATTTTAATTTTCACATCAAAAGCTTTTCGTCACTGAAACAGGTTAATGAAATTAATAAGAAACTTCTGTAATGTTATATTGGTATGGGTATATTGATATATCCATAGGCATAATAGAGTGGTATGGTAGGGTTGTGGTAGCCTATTGGAAACGTACCTGTCTAGCGATCTCCTGGACTGGGGTTTGAGACCCACTCAAGCTCGATAGTTTCTTCTAGTGTCTGCAACCTCACCATCCTTGTGAGTTAGGGATGGGTGGTTTGGGGGAACCTGTAGCTCTACCAACTGAGGCATCAGCAGCCATTGCCTGGCTTTCCATGGTCCTAGCTTGGGTGGAGAGGTGACTTGGGGCTGATCATAAACAATATATACTGTATATGGTCAGTCTCTTGGAAACTGTTCTTCTAGGGCATTGTCACTGTGTATTGCCTTTGCCATTCATGAGCGATGTTTAAACTTAGGAAGTGACATTGATGATGATTGTTTAATAAAAGACCGGTTACTAGGATAGGCTAACTACGAGGGTGTTTTTGTTGGTGAAAAAGTAAAGTTATTCAGTTCCGATACAATAAAGATTGATTAACAGAATAAAATGAATTGGATAGGACTTATGCGGGTATTCATTGAGAATAGACTTATTTCATGTAGCTGTGTAATATCGATCTCATTGTCCTATTCCACTGTCTAGTAACTAATAATTCTCTCTCTCTCTCTCTCTCTCTCTCTCTCTCTCTCTCTCTCTCTCTCTCTCTCTCTCTCTCTCTCTCATATATATATATATATATATATATATATATATATATATATATATATATATATGCGTCTGCGTGTGTGTGTCCGAGTGTGTATTTATAAATATTTAATACATACATACATACATACATACATACATATATTCAGACATTCGAAGATTTGATAGATATCATTAGACCAATCGAAGGTATAATTAACCTTCCACGATTATCATGAACCATTATAAAAAGAATCCTCGTATCTTCTGATTTAATAACCCGCCTTCAGAGGAAACGTTTAATAAATCCCTCGCGATACTCCGGCATACACAATTACCTTAAAGTTTTGTGACATTCCTTGATCCAAGACAATATTGTAAAGCAACCGAGCAGCTTTAAATCTAATTATTCCTACCCCACTTCATGTCAAGGGATGGCAGTCATGCATGCAACAGACGCTGGCGATATTGATCTGGCATAAATCGTTTGATCTCGAGGTGCCAGGGATTAAAAGAGAAGAACGCCTTGTAGGAGCCCTCAAGGGCTTAGTCAAAACATCCGGGGATTTTGCGAGAGGGAATTTAGGTGAATAGATATCCATCCATCCATATACCAAGGCACTTCCCCCAATTTTGGGGGGTAGCCGACACCAACAATGAAACAAAACAAAAAAGGGGACCTCTACTCTCTAAATTCCTTCAGCCTAATCAGGGACTCAACCGAGTTCAGCTGGTACTGCTAGGGTGCAACAGCCCAACCTCCCACATTTCCACCACAGATGAAGCTTCATAATGCTGACTCCCCTACTGCTGCTACCTCCGCGGTCATCTAAGGCACCGGAGGAAGCAGCAGGGCCTACTGGAACTGCGTCACAATCGCTCGCCATTCATTCCTATTTCTAGCACGCTCTCTTGCCTCTCTCACATCTATCCTCCTATCACCCAGAGCTTTCTTCACACCATCCATCCACCCAAACCTTGGCCTTCCTCTTGTACTTCTCCCATCAACTCTTGCATTCATCACCAGCATAAAAAGGGAGTTGATACTCAGCTGATTTTTATTTTGGGGTTTTTATCCTTGCTGAAGTTTTATTTTTTTTAGGAATATCTAGTCTTTCTTTAGTCAAAACATCCGGGGATTTTGCGATAGTTGGATAGATATGCCTGCATAAAAAAAAGAGTTGATACTTAGCTGAATTTTATTTTTGGGTTTTTATCCTTGCTGAAGTTTCGTTTTAGGAATCTCAAGTCTCTTTTTACTTAATTTTTATTAATGTTGTTTTATCGCTTCAACATAATGAGGAATTTTTCATATATTTCATTTCTGGGGGATTTTTTTGTCTCCCACTGATTTCATTTCTATTCTTCCTATATCACTGGTATTCAGATTTGGATAATCATTTAACCAATATTTACAAATAATATTTACTGAACTTCTCACTAAATTTTGTATGACCTTTATTATTATTATTATTATTATTATTATTATTATTATTATTATTATTATTATTATTATTATTATAAGCCAAGCTACAATTCTAGTTGGGAAAGCAGAATGCAATAAGCCCAAGAGCTCCACCAGGGAAAAATAGCCCCGTGAGGGAAGGAAATCACTAAACTACATGAGAAGTAATGAGTAATTGATTATATGTATATATATATATATATATATATATATATATATGTATGTATGTGTATATATATATATATGTATATATATATGTATGTATATATATATATATATATATATATATATATATATATATATACATATATATATATATATATATATATATATATATATATATATATATATATATATATATATATATATATATAATCAGGCGATAATGCCATAAAGATAACATTCAACTTAATCAATAATCGAATTAATATTCTGTTAATTATCAATAATTCATTAAATGTAGCCGTGTTCCCATGGTTTTCATGAGTACCTTTTCACTAATTTTAAGGAACCAAAAAATTTCCCCTCCTATTTTCGGGTATAATTTTAAGGGAACCAAAATTTTCACCCCTATTTTTCGGTACAATTTCAAGGGACCCAATTTTTTTCCACTTATTTTCCGGTGTAATTTTAAGGGACCCAGAATCTTTCCCCTCATTTTACGGTATGATTTTAAGGGACCCAAATTTTTCCCCTTATTTTCCGGTATAATTTTAAGGGACAAATCTTTTCCTTTATGTTCCTGTATAATTTTAAGGGACCCAAACTTTTCCCCTTATTTTCAGGTATAATTTTTAGGGACCCCAAGTATTTTTCCGTTATTTTCCGGTATAATTTTAAGGGACCCAAGAGATATTTAAATATGTATGAAAAATAGTAATGTCAGAGAGAGAGAGAGAGAGAGAGAGAGAGAGAGAGAGAGAGAGAGAGAGATTTAAGATATAAATGAAAAATAGTACTGTAAAAATAGAGCATAAAATATGAATAGAAATTATTACTGAGAGAGAGAGAGAGAGAGAGAGAGAGAGAGAGAGAGAGAGAGAGAGAGAGAGAGAGAGAGAGAGAGACTTAGGATATAAATGAAAAATAGTACTGTCAAGAAAGAGAGAGAGAGAGAGAGAGAGAGAGAGAGAGAGAGCTTAGTATATGAATAAAAATTAGTACAGTCAGTGAGAGAGAGAGAGAGAGAGAGAGAGAGAGAGAGAGACGGAAGGAGGGAAGGATACTCAAACTTCCTTGAAATAGCTCAGATGAAAGATTCACAAAATAAACAGGGGCCAAAGCGAGCTTTACTGACTGCAAAAGAAGATCTTTCTTTGCTTTAACTCTGGCAAAAATCTCAAATCCACTTCTGTTGCCTTTTTTTCTCTCCGGGACATTTCTTATGGTTTTTTTATGCAAAGATTATCTGGGAATAAGATTCTAGAATATTTGGTTTTTTTTGGTGTCCTTTACTTGTATATTGTAATTTATTTGGAATTTTAATTTTTTTTTATTGCTTGAGTCGTACGGTTTTCGGTAAGTTTTATAAGGAAAATAGTTTTTTATGATTTAGTCACAATTTTTAAGTTTTGTTTGTTTCTTTTGTTGATTTGGAATTATTTGTTTTGAGAATTTAACGTCGTTCGTAAGTGATAATAATAAAAAAATTGATAAGCAGAAAAAAATATTGTCCGGAAATATCCTACAAAAACTGAAAATATTCCACCATTTTCAAAATGCATAAATCATTTATTCAAAGATTAAGATTTCTCAAAAGAAATTAAACTCATTCCAGTACTTAAACTTATGAAAAATTCTTTCCAAATTTAATCATTTTCAAAATTCCGAAATCAGTTATGATTAGCCTTAAAAGTCACAAAAGAAATTAAATTAATTCCAGTACTTAAACTTATGAAAAAAATCTTTCCAGTTTAACCATTTTCAAAATTCCTAAATCAAGTTATGCTTAGCTTTAAAAGTCACGAAAGACATTAAATACATTCCAGTACTTAGACTTATAAAATGAAAAAAATACTCTTTCCACTGACCTTCCTCTACGAACGCTCAAGAAAAGCAGAGTAGCTCATTTGACCTCATTGGGTGTAGGCTGAATAAGACTCTTTGTGTGGGGCCAGCGACCAAGCACAATGGCCTGGTCTGGCGAGCGTACCGCTGCAGTCCTAGAGGTTGGCCTGATTGTGTTGTGGCGATGCAGGAAAGGAGGAGTCTACAAGGAAACAAATGCCTGCCCCACAAGTCAAAATGTCTAATTCTAAAGGAGGTGGGGGGGGGGGGACTGCAATGAAATGTGGACTTCCGGTAGGAACGTGTGGCGTTTTATTTTTTTGTGTTTTCGCTTACTGTCAATAGGCGTAGGATGAGATAATGATGATGATGATGAAAAGACAATGGGAGGTTTTGTGAATGGAGAGAAATATGAATAAAATTATTCCTCAGGGAGAATGTTTTTTTTTGGGTATGTCAAGAGATGATGGTGATGATGATGATCACCATGAAAAAGACAAAGGAAGTTTTTTATTTTTGAATGGAGAGAAATAAGAATAAAAATATTAATTTTGGAGAAAGAGCTTTTTGGTTATGTCATTATAACGCAGACAGGTGACGCTGGTTACATTATAATCCTCTTAATTTGTTGGTATTTAAAAAATAATTTTTATATGTCACTCCTTCAGTCAATATTTGATTTTGCAGAAGTACTTTTCTTACCCTTTATCTACGAGAGAAGAAATGAACAATTAAAATAAATTTTAAGAACAGTAACAAAATTAAAATAGATATTTCATGAACGAATTCAAACTTAAAACCAAAATAAAAGAACGAGAAATAAGATGAAAGAGTGTGCCCTAGTGGACCCTCTTGCAGTTTTATGTGAACTTGTTTTATTCTTAAGTGTTCTCTCGACCTTTTAGTGCATATATAATTTTAAGGTACGCTTTGAACTACAAAGATAGGCATGCACCAAGTAAGAGAGAGAGAGAGAGAGAGAGAGAGAGAGAGAGAGAGAGAGAGAGATCCCGGCCGGATACTTTTGGTAATCTTGGTGATGATGAGTTATTTTCATCTACTAATACCACGACTTGAACTTTTTAGTTCAACGTAGGAAGACAAACTGTTAGATTATGAAGAGAGAGAGAGAGAGAGAGAGAGAGAGAGAGAGAGAGAGAGAGAGAGAGAGAGCCGTAATTAATCAGGAACTTAATGCTGCAGGTGAAAAAGGATTAATCGGCCAGCAAAATTATTGCCACCGAAAATATAAGTTTTGCCTAAAATGAAGAAAACTCTGCCCGGTGCTAATGAAGATAAATGGCATGCGCCATATTTTAAAACTAATGATATGCCATTATAACATTGCGGCAGAGTTGGAAACACATATTTTGAAAAGCCACGTAATCTTAGAATCTGAGGAAGTGAAATATAGATGTGATATAAAATGGAGTCTACGTAGATAAATCCTCTTTTTATTTTACGTGTCTGATAGAGTAATTATTAACTGCAGTTTAATAATTGTAACTGAAATGGCCGAATTTTAAACATTCGTGTTATGTGGTAAAGAGTAAATGTCTGAATATATATATATATATATATATATATGTATATATATATATATATATATATACATACATACATACATACATACATACATACATACATACATACATACATACATACATGCATACATTTGAAGCTCTCTCCGTCCTTTAGGTAATGAGAGAGGGAGTGAATTTAATTGTATGAGTGTTTTACTTCCATAATAAATCATCTCCCCTATATAATAAGAAAGCTAGTTTCTTGGTATATATATATGTATATATATATATATATATATATGTACATATAAAATATATATATATATATATATATATATGTATATATATGTATGTATATATGTCTATGTATATATATTTATATCTTATATAATTCGCTCATTTGCGAGAACAGTGTCATAACTCAAAAATGGACATTTTTCAGGAGAGGCAAAAACAGTTTTCAATGTCGCTGTAGTTTGTAACTATCACTTGAATGATGACCTTTCTCAAACTAAAACGTAGACAACACATTTAGCTAGCTTATAATAAGTGTTGCATTGAATATCAAAAGAACTGCATGATTATTGAGGGCCTTTTTTTCATGCAATCATAGTTATGACCATCTCGTTGCAAAACTGTCACAACTTTTGAGTTTCAAGTCAAAATATGACACTATTACTACGAGAATTGCTCATTTTGTGCACATGAAATTACTTTGTTCCGTTTTATGACGGATATTAAAAGGTATTATCTAGCTCAAATTATTTGTATATCATAAAGATAATATTGCTAAAGTGAAGCTCCAAATACTGAGTTACACAGAAAGTTTCGTTTTTTATGTCACTTGACTTTTTCTTGCTAAAAATATCATGCATTGTTATATTAGATTATGAAAATAAAAGATAAACAGATGATTTTATACAGTTTATTCTCCTCAAAGCTTCTAATAACTGAAGAACAAAAAATGAAGAAATAAATTTCAGCCAATGTTTGCACCATATAAATAAAGATTTAAGTAGTAAGTTCAACTTAGGAGATACATAGATTGTTTCCTTACAATTTCCTTACAATATACTTTCCTAAAATAAGTGAACATCTACAGAACAGTAATAATAATTAAAGGCTCTCATAAAACAACTTGTATTGGTTTGGAATAAGGTTTTTCTTGCACAATCCAATGAGATCATCCTTCTTTTTCTTAGGAAGCCCAGGCTTGACACTAAATACAGGTAGAAGACTAATTGGCCTTGGGTAGTTCTCTGCTTTGAGAACCGTGGTTTCTTGAAAATCATCTGCGTACGAATTCTTATAGAAGACAGACCTTGGTGAAGATTTGGTTACTCTCAGAACTTTTGCATTAGAAAGTTTCAACTCTTTCAGGTTCATGGGACCAATCTCATTTACTAGTGATTTTATGTTCTTGAAATCTTCATAGCAGAGTTCCTAGACAACGAAAGTATCACCTTTTTTTTAGCTGCACGAACAGCTGTTACAAAAGTTTCAGGGACATACATCGGTCCTCTTTTAAGAAGCCTTTTAACTTGCCTCTCGATCAGCGAATGCGCTGAATCTCCCTCATTTTGAGTATGCCCTTTGATCAGGTACTTGTGAGTAATGGAATGTATATCCAAGTTTGTTACAGCATACAGATATAGAGCAAGCATTAACTTGTTTTTCTGCTGTCCTGAACAGTTATCAGAATAAAAAATAAAATCAGTGCAACCAGAATCACAAGTATCCTTCAAGTACTTCAGAACACAAGTACCAAGCTCATTTACTCCTCTATGGCCATTTGATTCATTCCAAATATAGCAATTGCATGCATTAGATATCAGGTTTTATATGGTAAAATTAAGTACATTTAATTTGGATTTATAGTAAAATGCTAAAACCTCTCCTTTAGGTAGGTGGATAACAGCCTGTAAATCATATACTGCAACAGCACAGTCTTTCTTCTCCTTATCTCGTACTTTTTCTGTTCTTGATAATTCCATTTCTCGATGGTGCAAATCATAACTTTCCTTCATATCATATTTCTCAGTTTCAGTGGCGTTTTCAAAAGCGGTGCAAACATCGCATTGATCCTTTTTGGGAGTGTAGAAGGAAATATTATACTCCTCTGTGAATATTCTGTAGAAGAGTGTATAATTTCCAAACTGCTTCTGTTCTTTGCATTTTGCTACATAATCCTTGTGTATGTCAGCAATTGACTTGCTGCCGTCAATGAACGTCTTAGAAGTATTGGCTCGAGTGCCGTGGCTTTCAATTTTTGTTATGGAGTCTACATGCTGCTTTATTCCATCTCGAATTTCTTGACTAACAGTAGCATGATTGTCATGTTTTCCTCTGAGGTCAGGTTCCAATAGTGTTCCAGCAATTTTTTTCTATTTTTCTAGAACTGTGCGTATGGGTCTGTCATTTATATCCAAGGTGTTCTTAAAAAACAGCATGCATACTCGAACTTTCTCACCATTCACATGTAAATTGAATGCGCTGTTCAAGGCCCTTGGCTGACGACTTCTACCTATGCGAACGTATCTATAGGTCGGTTCAATGGCTGTTATTGAATTGGCTATAAATTGGCGCTGTAGGGATAATTCACCCAAGTCCCAGTAAGAGTTGAAGATCTCCATTCTAGCTTCTTCATCGATTTTCGATGAACAATTAAGCCTACGTTTTTCACCACAAGGTGGTTTCATTCTTCTTTCTGTCCTCATTGTTTTTTCTTTGGAAAGCATGGTGTAGGCTTTTCCCGCATTTCGCAGCTGTTTTTGTTTGTTTCTCTTTCATGTTTCTGGACGCCTCTTTCGTTTGATGCCTTTCTTCGCCGGACTTACCAAAATAGACACGCTTTCCTGGCTTGCTTTTGATTTATCTGGACAAAGTGACTGATTTCTTGGTAATGATTCATCTTCAGTCTCATCTGTTTCATCCTCTTTATCAGGCACGTAATCTTTATCAGCAACTGAATCATCTGTATCGACGTCACTACAAGTATCAATTGACTCTGAAGATGAACTTGATGTTGAGGACGAATTACTTGAGGATGAGTTTAATACTTGATGATCGGCTTTTGACAAAGTTCATGGTTTTGGCTGAAGCTTTTGCCGAGTGCCAGTACTGGAATCTTCATAGTAATTTGTTTCCAGAGCTTCATATGGTGATGCACCGGGAATGGTTGCTGCAACAACAACAAAAAAGTATATCAATATTATTTCCTAGGCTAGCTGAAATTCTTTTTAAATGCTCAATTTTTTAAAAGATGCATATAAATTCATTATAAATCGTAGAAGAGAAAAAAATAACATCTTGTAGGTACTAATTATTTAGTTCAAAATCTTTAAAAAAAATGCGTAGGTAAAATAATAACATGTTTTGGAGTTATTGTCATCAACTTGGGAAGGCTTTAACCCATTCATGTTCTCTTTGGACTGCAACGCATAGTTCACGAGCTTCTTACCTCTGCTACTCATATTATAAATTT